>NW_022280054.1:5393267-5398518 GCF_004355925.1 Anarrhichthys ocellatus | reverse complement strand
CACACACACACACACACACACACACACACACACACACACACACACACGACCAAGAACACTGAGAGGCTACACGGCAGATCCACATTCTCTGCATCATAGTTGTTGGGCTGTTAGCCTACAAGTTGTCTAATTTCCTATTACACATAACACAAGTAAAAAGGTTGCACGTGACGCAACATAATTCAAGGACGTTTTTGTGTCACGAGGAAAATTAGGAGAGATAGACATAAATGAAACTGCTACAAACACATATTTAGTCCCAATTATGAAACAACACATTCATTAAGAGATCTCCACGTCGGCGTCTCTAAAACAATATAAACTGGCTTATGGTTTGGCTTCTAGTCTCACGGGCAGAAGAGGCGGCAGGATTTTTAAATTAAGAACAAACAAAGACACTGTGAACACTCACAGGTGAGTTAACTCTCTGCTTGTTAACGGCTGAAGAACAAGATATAAACAAACTAACTTCTTTCACTGAACATGACTTGGTTGCGTCCCGTTTTCCACAAAGTTTGCACAGTCAGCATCAAACAGACTGGTGAGGTTTATGGAGAAGCAGCACCCCCCGCTGGTTACATTAGGGAACAACATCGGCCTTCAAACCCTCCATGTCCTGCAGAAACCTGACTGTTTTAATGAATCTTGAGAGGCGACATCTTCTCCCACGAGTACATAATATATGCCGTCTCTAGTAATATGACAAAATAACCAAATAAAATCTGCAAAATCTCCAGACAGCATGACAGGAAAAAAAATGTTTTGGTGACAAATGGTTTCTCCAAGACAACAACAATAAGATGGCTAAGTAAATAATTGTCTGTAGAACATTATCATTAGTTAATCCATTTAGCTACGTTAACCAATTCTGTTTTCAACAATTTAAAGAGGAATGAATGAGAGATGTGACATAAAGCCCATCAAACCGTTAAAATAAGATTCAGCTTCTTCTATAAATTCAAATTGAATATCCTCGCAGACAATTAAAGAGTGAAAATGATAAATGTGCTGGATAAAACCTTTAGACTTCACCTCATGTAAAATTGTGATATTATGGCCTCATGTATTTCGGCACTCATTTGTCAGTGTTTACAGATTTCTGAAAAACAACTTCCCATCTTCTAATAATGCAATCAACTCGTCACAATCTGCAAGCTGAAATGTCAGTGTTCGGGGTGCTGATGGCTAACAGGTAAATGTTGTACCACGGCGAAACATGCACGCTTAGCTCCACCGGGACCGGTTTGGTTGGTTTGCTCCATATTCCCTTTATCCTAAACCATAAATATGTGCAGAGACACTGAGACAATGATTGCCACCATGTAAACAACAGCGGCCCAAACATCATCACAAAAGTATAAAATATGAGAATTGCAAGATGACCTCGCTATTGCCCGACATGAGCCCGGGCTAACTCCTCTAGGGTCACCACTTCCTGTCCACCTCCATCACTTAAGCTCCCCAGATGTGTGCTGACGTTACCCTCGAGTGCTCTCTAACAATCCCCATAAAGTTTCCTCAAATGTGACCGTTAGTGGGGGAAAAACCCCTGAGACAAGGCTCTCGTTTCCCACAAAAATCCCTCTTTTCATTTTGCTTTAAATTTGAAAATCTCCTCTTCTGAGGAGTATCAAACTCACTGACTTGATTTATGTTTTCCAGGAAACAGAAAGACAAAACAAGCTCTGAAACTAGCTTGAAAGCTGCAGGTCAGAAGTGACGGTGCAACATAAAGGAATCAGCTGCTTCAGTCATATCTCCAATTCTGTGTGGCCAGAAAATATGATCTCATCCTGCATCTTCTCGCTAGGTTTCAATGCTGAGGAACATGTAGTGTCACTTGAAGGACTGAAATAATTCTCTTTAAATAAGGCCACTTCTGCGACGACGACAACAACACACATACAGTACATCTGAAAAAGATGGTGGTTCTAAGTGTTTTGTTTGAAAGTACAAATGGAGTGCAATTTCTCTCAGAAGGCACAGTCTGGCATCAATTGGCACGTTCCAGCTCAGTTCAGTTCAGTTGCGATTTGGCCTCTTGGGACCCGGTGTGGTACCAGGCCAGTTTGGACCAGTCAGAGACCAGCTTCAAAGAGTTTATTTCTGCTGCTGCTGCTGCTTGAGGCTCTCCAGCAGGACTCGCTTGTGAGCGGGGTCGAGCACTCCCGCCTCTTCCAGGTCCTCCTCAGTGATATCACTGAAAAAAAACAATTATTATTATTTGACAATCATGATGAAAGAATAACAGTAGAGATTAGAGTAGAGAGGTCTACAGCAACAGTGTATGTACCTGAGGAACTCCAGGTCGTCCCAGCCGTTGTGTAGAAGGCCCTGCTCATATCTCTCCAGTCCCAGTCTCTGCAGCCACTCCCCCACCGACGACTCCCCGACAGACAAAGAAGAACTACTGCTGCCCCAAAATGCCTGTGAAAGGGAAATCAAACACAGGATCAGCTTAAAAACTGCTGTATGAACATTGCAGCTCGTCTAAAAACCAAATACCCAAACAACCCATACACGTCACAATGTAATGCCATTTCTACCTTTGAATGAGGCACTGAGTGTTCATTTTAATGGACTGCTCACCTCCTCAGGCATGTCCTCTGCAATACTCTCTGTGATGGCATTTCTGGGGGGGAAGGTGCGGCAGGCGTCCAGACCTAGACCCATTGGCTGCCCTCTAAGAGGCGGCGGCGCAGATGGAGCGCGTGGAGGCTGCCCAGGAAACTCACTCTCACTCAGCGTCTTTGCCATCTGGAGCACAGAACACGACTGGTCGTCCAACGCCCCTGGTCCTCCCCCTCCTCCTCGTCTAAAACCCTCTCCGAGGGCCGGTGGGGCAGCAGCACTGGCTGCTGGGATCCTGACCTCGGTCAGGTCTGGGTAAAGAGTGCGAGGTTTGGAGAAGGGGGCTTCTGCGACCATCTCCAGGGCTCCCTTCGGGAGAGGAGGAGGGGGGAAGTCGGGAGGAGGTCGATTCAGCGTGCTTCCAACTGTCGTTCCAACACCACCCCCCTGCGCTCCTGCCACACAGGCGCCTCCGTCGTCCTCCGAGGAGCCCTCCTCGCTAATAGCGCGGACCGGGTGCCCCATCATGGGTCTGCGTGGGTGAGAGGGCACCGAGGCCACAAAGGGCGGTTTGGTTCGAGCTCCAGCTGAAGGAGGAGGGGCTTTAGCTACCTGGGGGTTTGGGGAGGTAGGAGACGGAAGAAGCTCAGGCGAAAGTGCAGCTGCCGACTGGTTGGGAACGCCCTCCAGGATGTAGTAGGCGGGATTATTGTAGCTGTTCTTGCAGATGGACGGATCGCCGTCTGGTGCGTCCTGCTTAGGCCTTAAAAATATACAGAAAAAAACAGAACAGGTGGTTGATTTCCACATTAAAAATGTGTCTAAGCGGTTGCATCTTTTGAGTGGTTATCTTGAATATGTGTGTAACCTATATGAATGGGGCAGTACCTTGCAGCAGTTTCCTCCTTGCTGGTCCGTTCTCCCTCCTCGCTCACTTTTCCCAGCTCTCCAAGCTGTTTACGAACTACAGATGGCCTGCACAGAGACAACATCACAACAGGTCAGCTGGTGTGACAAAACAGAGGATTGAGAAATGTGTTTTTGTGAACATCCCTGGTGAAAGGTGCAAGATATCAGATTCAAAAAAATGTAACATTGTAACCACACTGGGTCTTCGTCAGGCAAATGGCAAACATAATCAATGATTT
The DNA here is from genome assembly GCF_004355925.1 of Anarrhichthys ocellatus. Classification (NCBI taxonomy): domain Eukaryota; kingdom Metazoa; phylum Chordata; class Actinopteri; order Perciformes; family Anarhichadidae; genus Anarrhichthys; species Anarrhichthys ocellatus. The sequence goes on along the minus strand of NW_022280054.1, from coordinate 5,394,799 downwards.
GTTTTTCATTACAACATTGTGATTATTTCTTAAATGCAACATGATGGTATTATTTCTGCTGTATTAAACTGTATAAAGGTTTAACTTAATACAACCAAAAATACTTTTGTAAAGGGTACTCCAGAAAAACATAATCTCTACATTGGTCCACAATTTATTAATTTTTTCATTTTATGTTGGATCACGCAGATATCCACAATAATGCAAATTTATAGAGCTGTACAATGTGGTGTATAGAATAATGTCCTCTGAAGGATGCGTGTACATTTTATGAAAATATTCTGCTCTTTGCATTTTAATACAGAAGTAGAGTGTACTGACTTGATGTATTCATGTCCCACTCTGGATACCAAAGTGCATTTCCCTTTAGGTCCACCCGTCTCATCTTTGTCCACACTGATCCACTCTGAAATACAACCATACAAATTAACTTTAAGTTAACTTAAACATCAGTCAAACGTCATCCTGTATCATTTGGTCAAATCGCGCCTGCAAAATTCTTGAAGCTTAAAAGACTTTTCATTTGTCTCAAGTGCTTCATTTACATATTTCCTCTTCTCTGGAGAGGTTCACTGATTCCTGTTAATTGGCTGTGTTTACCGTAGAGTCTCTCCCTGGTTCCCATTCTTTCTGAAGGGACTCTGACCCTCATGGACCCCCTGATATTTCCTGTTTCCTCGCCCCGGTGGGACAGGTAGGTGTGGAACTGCTGTGCTGTGCTGCCAATCATAGACTTCAGAGCCAACACACACTCTCCTAGCAGGGAAACACACACACACACATGTTTTTTTGTCAGACTGAAAGTCCACTTTAAAGAATTGTACGACCTCATCGCAAACAGTCTCTTCATACCGTAGGACTCGTATCCATCCAGTGACTTCACGGTCAGCAGCAGATGTTGGTCCTGCAGGTACTCGATCTCCGAGAGAAGAGGTTTGAGCGTCGTCAGCTGCTTGTTGGACCAGCCCACGCGCAGGAAGTTGACGTTGTCGCTGCTCTGACTGTCGTTCTCGTAACTCTTCTTAAACTCTACAGATGAGAGACAGACAGAGAAATGCAGGACGGGGCGGATGGGGGGGTGGGAGAGAGGACAAAGGGAACAAGGTTGGAAGGAGAGAAGGAAGATGTTTCTATTGCCTTTCATTCAAAAGTACATGGCGGACAGGAGGTGGGGATGCGGCACAGGTCAAAAATGGATTCAAGCTTAGAAGGTATACTGACTGCCTGAGAAAGGGAGGGAGGGAGAGAGATACGAAAAGAAGAAACAGATGGAATTTTTATTCATCCATTAGGCGTTACAGAAACCCCGTCTGTACTGTAACTCCTTGGTGGATTTCGGTCACGTGCCGACGTGTTCTTCTCACCTTCCAGACAAGTGGAGTAGAATTCTATGAAAAACTTGGTTCTGCTCGCCGTCTTCACGATGGCCTCAATGCTCTCGAACTCAATGTAGGCCTGCTCTGAAGACTTTGGCAGACCTACAGAGAAACAGGAGGGACGGGGGGGGGGGGGGGGGGGGGGGGGGGGGGGGG
>NW_022280054.1:5390607-5393167 GCF_004355925.1 Anarrhichthys ocellatus | reverse complement strand
GAGGAGGCGCGGGGTGGTGGGAGGCGGAGGGGGGGGGGGGGGGGGGGGGGGGGGGGGGGAAGACGGTGAGCCAGAAACATAACACAGACCATGAATGTGAAAAGATTAAACGCTATGCACTTACTAACTGACCTTCAGTTGCATTACATTAACTTTTAAAATAGAAGCCGTGACACAGTATGAATGAAAATGAGCAACAGCTTATATTCAGCTTAACTCACGATTGACAGAAACAGAAAATAAACAAAGGAAAATAAATTTAACTGAATCCACTTGTACCTTTCTTGGAGACAAACTGGGAGGTCACCCCTACCTCGAAGGTAGCAAACACAGGGGAATGATCACTGGTCACTATATCATCTGTACAGCCTGACAAACAAAGGAAGATAGAAGTCCCATCATCATGTACAAGACATATATAGAGGTTTACAATGTTTAGGGGAAATTAACCACTACACCCAGTTGCTAAAATTGCTAAAAAAACTACCTCTGTTACACTGAATTGAAACAAATGTATGAATTATTTTTTCTCACCATAGGAGTTACAGACGATGTGTGTTTCCGGGTAGGACTTCCACAGGATCCGGTCACACCAGGATGGAACATTGGTCCTCATCTGGGACAGACAAGAACAGTAGAATACACAGTAGAGTCATCAGTTTTCAGAAACGGCTGGGAGGACGACCGTCTGTGATGTTGTGTGTGAGTTGGTAAACAAACCCCTGTGGCCTTCTGCTTCTGCCACACATACGTGTCCCTTGAGCCACGCTCATAGCGGTAGGTGGGTGGGAACGAGATCTCTTCCTCCCCTGCAAACAGGTAGACACACATTCTGTTGTTAGAACTCCTCGCAGGTGAGTGGAAAGGTGCAGAGCGGAGCATTTTATTAATTAAATAAATCTTATGAACACAAGAGGAGATAAACAGTACTGTAAGCCAGAAGTCCGGTAGAAACACTAACCAAAGCGTAGAAAGACTTTGTTCTTCTCTCTCTCCAGGTTGAGCTGGTCCACCTTCAGCAGGGGCTCAAACTCCTTCCTGTTAATGTAGTTTAAAATCTCCTGCACACAGACACAAAAGGAGAGGAGGTGTCATGCACATCTGCTGCATTTCATCAATCTTGTGTGCCGTGTGTCTGAGTTCTGCTTCACCTGTATGTCCATATCCAGCCTGTAGTTGAGGTCTCCCAGCCAGAAGAGGTGTGTGAAGCGCAGCGAGATGTCGAAGGAGCTCAGCTGTTTGTCTCCTAACGACAGCAGGCGGAGGATATCTAGGTAGTTCTGGTTCCTCCTGTAGGGGTCAAAGGTAAATGAGTGTGAGTAATGTGTGTCATGTAGATGCAAAGGGGTAAAAGGTACAAGACCATGAAATAAAATGGCCATGAACAACATGTGTGTAGGGCTGAGGTGGATACCTGGCAATCTTCTCATTGCCTGATGTCAGGTGACAGTTCACAAAGCCGAAAGACGTCCCGTTGAACATAAAGGACACGCCCACAGCTCCTTTGTTACCTTTAACAAACAAACGCCAAAACAAACATTCAAAATACATTTATTACAGTTATTACCTGTAATTGACTAACGACAAGCATTACGTTATTGAACAAAATTAGATGGTTTCTTAGGTCATAGTTTTTGGTGAGACCACAAGAGTTGCAGTGATAAAATCCATAATAACTCCTTTGTTAACAGAAATCAGTCAGTGTTTGATAGCGCCGTTCCATTCCATTGTTCATATCTCTATATTTGGTCCAGAGAGTAAAGCACGTGAAGAAGAATAAAGACTGAACACTGAGTGCTGTTGTTACCCAGCGTGTTGGCGATGCCCGTCTTCACACTGGACATCCCCACGTGGCTGATCCGGTTCTCGTGTTCCGGTTTCACCAACACAGCAATTTTTATGTTCCACAAAGTTTGCACTGCGATCTACAACCAATGACAACAACAGAGAGTTGGGAACCAATTAGTCATCGTTTCTTTCTGAATGTCATATTTTACAGAAAATCCTTTCTTTCCTCACCGGTTTATAATCCAGCTCCGTCTGTTCCTTCAACATGGCGCGCAGTGACTCCACCCACTCCCGATCGCACACAGAGTTTTCTTGGCTTCCAAACACGTAAAGGTCATGAGGGATGGTGACCGTAATCTCGTCCAGAGTCTTCCCGAGGCCGCGACACAACACCCATGAGGCCTGAGACTTCGGCGCAGGCACTGAGCCTAGAGACCATGACCAAAATATTACATTCTCCTCCTCAGAAATACGAATGTCAAGCTCTGGAAACACATACTCTGTTATTTTTAAATGCACTACATGAAAATAAATGATGACTCAGTGTGTGTTGCTTTTAACGTGGATCATGTATCTAAAGATATTACGAATAATGTGTGTTTGTGTCTTACCCATATTCCAGGTGCCCATGAAGATGGAAATCATGTCTGGCTCGTCTTGGTTGGAATGTTTGTTCTTCATCAGCTGCAGCAGCTGGCAAAATGCCTCCCGCTTCTGAAACACAAACACACACACACACACACACACACACACACACACACACACACACACA
>NW_022280054.1:5387606-5390597 GCF_004355925.1 Anarrhichthys ocellatus | reverse complement strand
ACACACACACACACACACACACACACACACACACACACACACACACACATCAGTGAGTGGAAGTTGCCACAAAAGGGAACCTTGTTCGGAAGTAGCAGCACTTAAAAGCTGACTAACGATGAGTATATGTGTTTTTCATTAAATTGGAAAAAATTACGAGTTTATTCCTTAACATTTTTTTCATTTCCAGCACTGAGGGAAGATGACTCTTTTTTGGTATTTTCCATAATATTTTCCTCATTAAAAGAGAAAAGATCTGAGGAGAATCACATTGAAACTGAATTCATAGATGACATTTGTGTGTGCGTCTGATTACATACGCAGATAAAAGAGATACATCAGAATATTTGTTAGTTTGAATATTAATGTCTTTGTATCTTTGAATGATTGAGTAACTGTAAAGAAATTGTGTGTTCTTACATCTACAAATTTTCCTTTGAGGCAGTGTGCGTGTGTGTGTGTGTGTGCGTGTGTGTGTGCGCAGACCTTGGCACTAGCAAAGATGAAGTCTTTCCTCTGGTTCTTTTCCTTCTCCTTCTCAAAAACAATGCCCAGTTTATTCTGCACCCGCTGAGACTTGATCAGCTGACGGACTGAGACGAACACAAAGACAGACGAACAGAGGACAGAAGGTCAGAGACGGGGAGAGAGTAGAGCCAGGAGGAAAAAGCAATATCGAGTAATAGATTGACAGTTTAAAGACGGGCAAGGTAAAGGAAGGAGAAATGGGCTAGAAAAAAATTGTAGAATTTGCCATTACATCATCATATTTTGTTCATGTCTTTACCTCAACTGCATCTCTCACAGACACCATGAAGACAAATTATGTTATTACACTCTTGGATCCATAAATACATCGTGTCTCTTGCCCTGGAGTCCAGAGACATTTAAAGAGTTTTCATGCAGCAGCTAAAACCGACACATTGCTCACAACACAGACCACATCCAATAACATCATGTAAAATGAATATAAACCCGTTGGACATACATTAACAATCAGGGAAGAGAGGAGAGGAGGTGCCGTTTCACACGGAAATGATTACATATGTAAAGAATGTGGCCATTATTCAGTCTGTCTAAAAAGCCAATTGATCACAAGACAATGTTATTTCACTGTCTGGGTGTCAATCACGGATTACTCATCTCACAGTTTAGAAAATATTTGTGTCATTCTCACTTTTGTCGTGTGTGAAGGTGGTCCAGTCCTCTTGGCTGTCCTTCACCTTCTTCATCACCACCAGGCGTCCCCCCTCCACGTCCACAGACAGAGTGTACTTCTGACTCTTTCCTATCTTTGTCAGCTCTGCCAGGTAAACATCCAGTTTGACCTTGAAGTGGATCAGATAAGGAGCATAAAAAAAAAAAACACACGCTCATAGAAACTGAAAGCTAATTTCTAAAAGTGCATGTGTCCACAGAACTCGTGTGAAATCCTCAGACCACCAGGGGTCTTCAAAATGAAAGTAGTGGACTCATCTGCAGTCTCTCCCTCTAAACAAGCTGCTTCTATGGCATTAACAGAGTTACATCCAAGTCAGTTATACATGTAGCCAGCCAGATTAGAGATCTGAAAACAAAACAAAAAAGCAGGAATTTGGATGCTAACAGATGTCCTGATTCTCTTGATTGTCGTTTTAGATAACAGTCCACATATTTCTGTTCTTCACATACTTATTATGCGTATCATGTAAAGCCATGATGGGGTTTTGTTTGAGTGTCTGTGGGTTGAATCAGGTTCCACACCTTAAACCTTTCTCCCCATCTTAACAACACTTCTGTTCCTGTGCAACAGGAAGCTGCTGAAAGGAGGTCACCACAGAGGATGCCGACTTGGCTAATTTTTTTTAAATTATTCACCTCTTCCTCCGTCTCACCCCATACTCCACGTGTTCCTACTGATAATAATCTCTCTTTACCGCTACACACCTATTATGAAGCTCTTTGTTATTATTCTGACTTTTCTCTACATGTCTCTGCGTTATGCTGTCCGCACACTTTCAAAATAAAACAACTATAATCCTGTGACCAATAGACTAAACATCAGTTATACACATTTACTTGCGAACTCAGGACTACGATACCAAAAGAGACAAATACTATGTACTACGACAAAGCCACTGATGATGCATTACACAGTCCTGTGGTCTCATAACAGCTCTGCTGAGAAACGTCCTGCAGCGTGTTGCAGGAATATATGACTTCCCACCCTGTTTTACTGTAATTCAGGTTCAGTCTGTCCTCTGTGAAACCAAACCACCAGTCCGCTATTATGACATTTAATAAATCAAACCTGGGGGAGTTTTAGCGTTGTAAATCTCAGGTTTGCTTTCGTACTAAAATCAACACAAAATAAAGATAAAATAATCTTTTCCTGAGAATCCTATTCCTTTCATAAAACAGGAGATGTGAATGATTTAAGATTATGATTAATTGCATAGTTAAATTGACAAAAGACTGGAGTAGCGCCTGAATGTCCAATAGGGGCAATTTGGCTTTGAAGCCATTGAGTATCTGAGAAAGTATGGATACACTTTGGTAATTGCTAAAATGCAGATATTGATTCAATAAAGTGTCAATTTTATTTTTCAGTTTTTAGTTGATGCACTTTGGAACAGATCATCACTCCTGCCTTAATACTGACCTCATACACACACACACACACACACACACACACACACACACACACACACACATACACACACACACATATATATATATATACACACACACACACACAGTATATATTGCCCTGCAGAGACCACCACTAATAAAATGTGTGTGTTTATGAGTTTGCAGGTGGTGTGTGTGTGTGTGTGTGCAGCCGAACCTCGAATGCCTGCACAGGGATGGCTTTGCTGTGCCGCATGGAAAGAGGAGGAAGGGAGCATGGAGATGACAGACTCATGTCCTGGAGAGCTTTCAGAGCCTGAGGGCACAAATAGACAGAGAGAGAGAGAGAGAGAGAGAGAGAGAGAGAGAGAGAGAGAGAGA
>NW_022280054.1:5374389-5387596 GCF_004355925.1 Anarrhichthys ocellatus | reverse complement strand
AGAGAGAGAGAGAGAGAGAGAGAGAGAGAGAGAGAGAGAGAGAGAGAAAGGGAGAGCAAGAACAATTAAAAGAGTGGACAGGAAGATAAACCACAAGCACAAGAGAAAACACACACACAGACACAAACAGAGACACTGTGTTGCTTTCAGCTCAAGTGTTGGTGTCAACAGTGAAATGAGTTTCCCATGTTTCCTAAGATGAGCAGAGAAGGTGGAGTCAGTGACATCACATGAGTCAAGACATGCAGCCTGATTGAGGCTATTTCCTGTTTCCTTCACAAGCAGCGAAAGCCCCTCCATACAAACAAAGTCCAAGTAGAAGTCATGTCAAATATTAACATGGCAGAGCTGGTCAAAAGTAAAAAGACTAATAAAAAACATCCTGTTAGGCTTGACAATAATTACCTCCATGTTATGACATACACGGCACCCGTCTCCATTTGGCTTTCCTAGCATTACACATTGCATGACTGAATGTGTATGTGTGTGTGTGTACCTTCTTCTCTATGGAGGACAGCAGGTCTTTGAGAATTGCCAGCTTGGTCACAAGGTTCTCCAACTCCTGGTCTCCACCCTGATTCACCGACTGATGGAGGAAAATATTGCAACTATCAGAACTCTAAAACTAGCATGTCAAACACACAACAAGCTGTGGCGTAGAAGTTGTTCGTTAGGCTGCGTAACCGGTCTACCCGTGTATGTATAAATCAGATTAAAACATAGACTGACAGGTACGTGTGTGCTTGATTACTACTGAACTGATGCCAGCACAGTGACGTGCAGCACAATGGCCTATCAATCATTCCTCAGTGATGATGACTCAAAGACATAAAAATATGACTCATCGTAAACATCTCATGTAAGCACTGACCCCGTGTACATCCCCACATGCAAATATCCGACAAACAAAGTGTGTTTCCTTATTTTATTTCAAGAACAGTATGTATGACTGTAGTGTGACCGGCCTCAGCTGTCCCCAGAAGACCCTGCAGAGAAATGACACCAACTTCATTGTGTGTGTGTGTACTGTATGTGTGATTACTCTATGCGTGTGTATATTAGGTCCCGCTATGTGTTAAACCCAATAAGATGTTTCTGATTCTCTGTCACTAATTCTGATTGGCTGCTCTGTGTACAAGCAGCTTTACTAGTTAGCGAGGCTTAAACAGAAGTATTGACTTGTTACTTAAGGACATTATGTCACATATTCCATCATCCGTGAAGCTGAATCAACATTCCCGTGTGAAACACATCACGTTTAATGTGAGCGATACCGGTCAGGAATTACAAACAAATGTTTTTTTTATTTACAGAGAGAACAGAGAAGTGGCTGTTCTGGAAGTTGGCGGAACATTTTGGTTCCAGTCTGGGGGAAGTCAATAAAGGTCACACAGCTTGGATACAAAATGCAGAGAACTTATATTTGAAATAAACAATCGGGGTATTGCCCACGGATTGGTGGTGAGGGGGGGTCTACACACACACTAACATAAGTATTATATTGTATAAAGGAATACAGAATAGGGCTTAGAAACTGCAAAAGCCCAGTTGTTGGAGGAAGCAGGATGACATTGTAACTTAGCGTGCGCAAACACACACAAAAAACATACACGAAGAGTCACAGACGCGTTACCTGTTGGATCATCTTGGAGACCATGAAAGCACTCTGCTGATCAAAAACTTTAGACAAGATCTCCAGACCTGACAGAACCTTATCCACCTCCCTATTGGGGGAAACAGAAAGAGACACCTTAAATAATTTAGATACATCTATAGGAAACCAGATAGTTACTAGATGTATGTGTGGCTGCACAATACATTACAGGTGATTATTAACCACATGATTGAGTTAAATTTCTTACATGTATATAATCCACGCCTGTTTATGGTTGAAGTCTATTTTCTGTGGCTTATCACAATGTTTGAACGTGCAACATGTGCCACTGTGACCAAAACAAGAGGCGGCTGTGCGGGCTGCACATTTCTATGATTTCGTGACGAGCACATACACTATATAAAGAACGTCTTTGTGTGTAGGGCATGCGTGGACATGTGTCGGTGGAATACATGTTGTCTACAGATGTCCTGGGATGTCCTTCTTACCCATTTAGGTGTTTGCAGGAGGCCACTAGTGTCTTGTTGAGGTGAGGCAGGGAGCCGGCTCCCTGTTTGACGGCCTCGAGGTCCAGAGCATAGCTGCCCTTCAGGTACTCGTGGGAGATGGTGCTGAGGCCATTAGGAGCTGGAGCACTACAACATAAACATTAAACCTTCAGCTGATACTTAAAGCAATGAGTGTCAAAATGACAGGTAAATTCCATCCCTTGTATCAGAAAACAGAGAACTGTCATAGACTTCATAGTTGCCATATCTGTGTATCTGTGTATGAGTCTGTGAGCGCTGTGCAGTCAGGGCTTTTTGAATCACACATTTCCTCTTATACAGAGAGCTGACTTACGTCCTTTGATATGGTCCAGACTGTGGTCTCCGAGTGAACTAAATACATTTTCTTGCACCTTATTTTTAACATGCGACGTCTGCAAACCAGCAATGGAAAAGGTGACGGCTTGTTCCTTCACGCTCTCTGATCTAAGATGTCTTTTGCACTCATTTTGGAGAATTGAATGAATTGTACGTGGAAAGCATTTTACGTATCTTTCCATGACAACATGGCAAATGAGGACCACCGTGACTGGACGGAGGATGAAGCTTCATTAATTTCACCTACAAATGAAACTGTGACAAAGTTCTTTAAAACACACTATTTTCTGCTTCTACCTGTGGTTAGTTAGTTACGTCTCGTAAACACTTTTAACTGCAACTGAAATATCAGAATGATTCAGCCACTTAACTCGCTTCACTGTAGTCTGAGTGAGGGCACGAATGTTGTGTTTGATATGAAGCAATGTTTCTTGCATGATGTGCGCTTATGTCATGCGGCAGAAACAGTGAAAGTGAATGAGGACTGTGTGTGTGTGTGTACATGGGTTTGTTTGTTCATAAAATCTCTGATACCACTGCTTCCTATTTTTGTGAGCGGAGTTCACATAATTGCATTCACAGTGAAGCAACATCCTTCCTCTGTGTGTGTGTGTGTACTACATGGTAAACATATTGTTAAGAAGCAAGTGGTTTGTGATTTGATTCTCAGCGTGTCCTCATGTAAACGTTGTACCTTTCTGTCAGTGTGTCTGGTCCAGGGGGAGTGTAGGTGGAGGCAGAGCGAGGGGGGAGGGGTGGCTTCTCATCCTCCCCATCTACCAATCACAGAAAGGGAGAGTTAACATGTGACAAACATGATGTGCAAGTGAAATGCAATGTGTGTGTGCTTGCATGGTGCTACCTGAGTAGTCCCTGTCGTCGCTGACGGCTGCTTCCTCTCTGTCCACGGCGTAAAGCAGGGTGGTGACCAGACCCTGGCTGGGCGCAAGGTACAACGACACCAACTCTGGTAGCGTCTTAAACCGCTTAGGCTGCACGCCCTGAGAAGTCTGAGAGGAGAGAGGGAGGAGGACATCCGAGGAGGGACACGCCAAGAGAGACAGAGAGGAAGAGAAGGACTGTTATTTTCTACATGGTACAAACAGAACAATGGCATCCAACCTCCTTGGCTACAAGTGGTCATGTTATTGAAATCTCTGGTGGGCCCCTATTGTTCCACATTTAATGTTGTGTAAGCAAATATGATCCAGTGGTCTAAATATAATTCAAACCAGGAAGAACTGTTTCAGTAAACATTGCTCCAAAACATACTCAGTTCCAGGATGCAAAATTAAGACTTTTAGAGGATCTTCAACGTCACAGCTAAGACCCCCAAAATCATACATGATGTGGCCACATGGATAGTCTGAAGTGTGTGTGTGTGTGTGTGTGAGGCAGAGCGTGTGTGTGGCTGGTGGGGACTTCACAGCTGTTGGGAACAACGCACAAAGAGGCTGCTGTTGGTGTGTGTGTGTGTGTGTGTGTGTGTGTGAGAGTGAAAGCTCAGAGAGCTCAGAGCCAACAAAAGCATCTCTGCCTGCCAGCTGCTACTGAAGCAAATACAGTTTTTGCTGCACACATGCACACACACTTGACCTCAGTGGAGTGAGTGAGTGAGAGCGTGTGTGTGTGTGTGTGTCTTTTCTGTACCTGTACAGCGAGAAATCCTTCGTCGTCTGGGAGGATTCTGTATGTGTGGACGTGCTTCTGAAACCTACAGAGAAAGAAACACCAGAGGAGGAAGAAGAAGGTCAAAAAGTTGGAGGAAATGGAGTGAATAAAAAACAGAAGTGAGAGAAAAAGAGACAACCTTCAGACTATGGTTTAATAAAAAAAACATCTCAAGCTCTGACATGCGTACATACTGTCTTAGACTTGACCTCAGTGAATAGTGTGTGTCTGCATGTATGAGAGTGAAGGGGGTTTAAACGGTGTAGAGAGCCTCAACCTGTTGCTGTCCGTCACAGTTGTGAGCGGGCTTTATCCTTACATGATACAGTACAGCAGATCAGCCTAGCTTTTAAACTATGTAGAGTTATACTGATGGTACAAAATAAAGAAACAAAACATTATAATTTGTGAGATAGGAAGGATACAGATCAAAAGAAAATGATCCAAGTTCTTTTTTGAATGTGTGGTGTTTCTTTCAGTCCACAACTGTGTATCAAATGTCAGAGTCAGACTTACGTTCTTTATTGAACAACAAGCTTCTTTTTTTTTTTTTCTTCTTTTCACCGATTGCAGTTCGATGCTCTGACATCGCTATTGCTATCAGCCGTGACTAAAAACGCCTGCAGCCACGAGCTGGAGAGTTTAATGATTTTCATGGCCGCACGTCACGTCTGCTCAGTGGCCCGGAACACAAAATGTTCAATTTGCCAGGCAGATGTTGTGGTTCATGTCTGTTGGTGTGTGTGTGTGTGTGTGTGTGTGTGTGTGTGTGTGTGTATACACTGTATGCGTGTGTTATGGTTGTGCATCTGTTTAGATATGTGGGCGTAAGCACGGCAGCCTATGCAAAACACTGAAGTAAAGCTTTTACTGCTGCAGCGCTTCTACTGTGCTTATTTACATTACGAGTGTGTGTGTGTGTGTCTGTGTGTGTGTGTGTGTGTGTGTACACTGTATAAATTGAGGGAAGGATAAATCCATGACAGGAATTCTTCTTCCTCTGACCCCTCAGTGGTTTTTCCAGGTCAGTGTTCCACAACTAGAACATGAACTGGATTCAAATGTACTACTGAAGTAACTTCATGAGAGGCAAGGCCAGTTTATTTTAGATTTTTAATTTTACTTTTTAAATTGCTGATATTTCACATAGCCTTCTCTGACCGACACAGTGACGTGGAATAACCCTGCGTTTCCTTCCGAGGACAATTGTGTTTTTACAGGCTGATTATCATCAATTCCTGCTGTAGATGCTCAGATTTGTGTGTTTCTATTTCTGGTATATCTGCCAGCACACACAGAGAGGGGGGGGGGGGCATGCAATTAGGGCCCTGGCACAGATTTGAACCCACAGCATCAGAGTTCAATGATTTGGGACTTAGCCAGCAAAACTATCAGGGACACTGACATCACATTTATCAGATAGTTGCCGATAATAGTTCCATATATCATCATGCCTCCAGCAGTTTGCTCACACTAACAGTACACACTTGATAGATATTTGCTCCTGCCTTTCAAGGGCCGGCAGTAAACACAGTCAGTGAGATGAACTGCTCCTTTTGTCCGCTCTGGCCTCTGTAAACCATATCCCACACATTTAATCCTGTCATATTATAAAACACAATGCATTGTGGGTCCAGGGGGCACAGAATCTATGCACAGGAGTTCCTGGCAGTGTACAGTAGAGTGTTTGTTTTCCTGTTGGCAGCTGATGAGGTTTTGTGGAGTAAATACTATTGTTTCAGTAGCAGCAAAGCTATAGGGGGGGGGGAAGAGGTTCATTATGGGATAGACACAGATGCAAAGCATACAATGTGTGCGTATGTGTTGTCAACAATACACTCTAGGATAATGACTGCCCCACTGACTCCCCACTCTGGCCTGTTGGAGATTTACTTTATAATTCTTAGGCTACTCATCATTCAAAATGTAACCTGCAGGACAACATACGGCACAAACTTAACAATATAGCAAAAGCACAAAACATGAGGGAAATGTAACTCCTTGCAAAAAGGTAGACTGATGAGGTGAGTCCAAGTTAAAGCCACTAAAGGTGAAGACCAGCAGGGTTGAGTTCCAGAAGGATATTTAGCTTTGAATTATGGCAGCTAAGATGAGGATGCGTAAAAGGATCTCCACATTTGGATCACAATAGGTTTTTACACTATCGCAAATCTTCCTCACATTTAATGTGGGATCACGCAAAAAATGTAAGCAATCACCGAAAGGAAGAACTGTAAAAAGTGCTATAAATATGGGAGTATATATATACACACACACACACACACACGTACCTGGAAACTGTCTATTTAAAAAGAAAAACATACATAAAAAAAATTCCCAACCCACTAACTGCACGAGGTAATAATATACAGTATACACCCACTCACAAGACCACGGTGAGGAATGCTCTCTCAGGAACATCTCGGCCTCAAACACACACAGACTCACAGAGGGCCACGCATGGACCCCAACATGTTTAGACGCGCTGCACTCACACTCAAGAACATTTGAACATCTGTGTAGTTGTCACACTGACGCGTGCTTCAATTCAAAATACGGCCTTACCTACAGTAATGTCCAGCATTGCAATCATTAGAGGAATCCCTTCGCTAGAAGGCTGTTTTTTAAGTATTTCACTATGTAATCACACCGTGGCAGTGAACATACTACACTTTATTCAATCTGCTCTGTAGAACATAAATACATAAACTTCCCTTACACACAAATACTGAACACACACACAGTAAGCTGGTCAAAGTGGTCATTTCCTATAAAAGTCTACATGCTAAGAGGAAGTGAAAGGCAAAGGCCCGAAAGACACACCGGCCCAGGAGCCAGTGCCACTGCTGGTACCGCGTCTGTTAAAGTCACCGGCACAAACACTCGTCCCACCAGTCTATTCTCAGACAGCAGCAGAATGAAAACACACTGGTCTCTCCGAATCCTTTAAAAGGGAAGTACAAATATCTGTGTGTGTGTGTAAGTCACGAGGACACGCTCAGCAAAAAGCCATGTCTAGCAGCCATGTCTAGGTAAAAGGAAACATTTTGGCATCAGGAATAAAAAAAGTCAGATCTGTGCATCCCTAGATATGGTGTTTAATATTGAGAGGATCTGGTCTAGACATCAGCCCCGAGCCTCCAGAAGGCCACACTCCATGACTAAAGCTTTTCACACGTCAGGGTATTCAGATTGTACTTCCTGGAGATGCATATTTACTCAGTAATATCAGCAGAAGTTCACAAAAATGAGTCAAATACATTTTTTCCTCTACGGCTTCAGGGGCTGGTACCGAGTCATCCGTATTCTCAAAGATATCCTTTATGAAGACAGACAGCTTGTTTCTGCCATAATGATTTAATAACACTGGTCCACATGACCTGTGACGAAGGGGCAATACTTTTACCATGTTATTTTACTGTTAGGTCTTTTGTATGTAGAAGCTAAACCTGTTGGTAAAATGCAGTAACATTGTTTTCTCACATTGTTTTGATAAAAGCCGGTCCATAACAAGCTTTAGGTATCAAGAAGGAAGCTTGATGTGAGAGGGGAGAGGAAGGGAGAGGTGGAGGCGGGAGTAAATCCGGAAACGGATGATGCATGGATGTGAGGAATGTTGTTGGTCCGAGTGACCTGATGAATTACTACGGATCCAGCGAAGGATGAAAAATTGATATTTGGCACAATCATTTATTCTGATAAACCAGCGGCTAATTAGTGCAAGATGAGTAATGTGTTTACATGAGAGTGATCCTACTGTACGGTGAGGTCAGACTGCAGTATAACGAACTATGTAACAATGTCATCAATTACAAATTATAGTAGTTGAGACATACGACGTGCACTGCTGCCGGTGTGCATGTTTACAAACCACACAATGGACTCAGCATGGGGTGAACTATCAGATAGGGGATGTAGGTCGAGTCAATGTCCTAGCACCATGTCACATGGCACCGGGCTTCTATGTCCTGCATCAGTCGTCAGTCAGTCAGCAGTCTTTGCATCTGTTTAACTTGGGTTATGCGAGTCATTTTGGCCATTTATAACTTAAACATCCCTTTTCCACAGTCCATTTGACTTGCCTTAGTCATTGTCAAAGTGTACACAGTGGCAGTGTTGTCTGTGTAGTGAAGCTCGATCCACTGCTCTGGTTCTGTATGTTGCTTGCTGAACATGAGAGTTGGTTGATGGCAAAATATCCCTAAATGAGGGTGGGCGTTTCATCACTTCATTTAACAAAAACCCTGACATACAGGTAATAGTCATTTTATAATACACTGTGTGAGAAGATAGTATGTGTAACTACTCGGCTGAAGCCAGCTGCTTCACTGCTTGCACTGATCTTACACGAGCCCTTAAATTAAAACTTAAAACTTCAGGCCCTACAGACGATAGCTTATATTTACCTCCAACCACCATCCAGTTTCAGTACCCTGTAAAAAAAACGGCGCTGCAGGCGAGACCACATCAGACAGACAGGGCCAGCCCTAAAGTAGTGTGTGCCATGCTGGAGTATCACTGCTGGGCAGACAGACAGACAGTCTCTCCTTTGCCAGACTTCAGTGAGAAAGTAAACAAATGTGTTTGGCTGAATGCTAACTTAAAATACCTTTAAACTAGAACGTTGGCAGAGCTGCTAACTTCCCCCCCGGTACAGGAGGCCAAAGGAGGCTCCCACACAGACGTTAAGAGTCCCTACACGCGTCTCTTTTCTGAATAAAGTTACTTACAGTACACACAAAGCGTACGCCCCGGCGACACTCTCGCTGTCCCGCACCAGGAAGCTGCCGTCTCTCCCGGCCCGGGCCAGCAGCTCCTCGGCCGCGGCTCGACTCAGGTCCCGGTGATACCATGTCGGCGGTGCGGGCCCCAACGGTGAAACCCCACCAACAACCCCACCACCACCCCCGGCCATGGCCACAGCCCTTCAAAACCGGGTTCAGCTCGAGCTGCTTCCAGACTTCTTCTCCGAAAAAACCTCCCCAGCCCTTCTTCTCCAGACTAGAAACGTTAGTCCAGTGAGTCAAAGGAAGAGTAGGAAAAGTAGCGTAAACGTTAGTCCGAGAAAAAAAGGTTTTGGGAGGCGCGAAAGACCCGACGACAGGGGCTACAAGTTGTACATTTGTCAAATTACACTGTTTGCGGCTGTTGCCTCAGTTCCTGAAAGACTCGCCTCCCTCCTCTTTCGTTTCCCAGTCCCACGGAAATCAGGGTATGTAAATCCACACTGGAGACCGGGGAGCAACAGCGGGGACGACCCGCGTCACATATAGCACTTCCGGTAAGATTTTCAAAAATAAAACAGGCTGTTGACGAATTTACATTGAGACACTTTATTTTATGAGCAAAGTCATCCACGCTTTGTTTGCGGTTAGGTGTATGTCTTAGCCAGCTTGACAGATATCTCTGGAAAGGATGGATGGAGGAATAAAGGCACACTGGGATGAATATGGAGAGGAGGGAAGGGAGAAAGAGAAGTAAAGGAATGACCTGGTGAAGAAGGGCAGTGTTGGAAAGTGTCTACATTTACTCATCAACTCTACAGTTATGAGATACTTTTATGCAGATTTATACTTCTACATTCTATATTGTAAGTATTACTGCACTTCATTGATCTGATCAACAATTTAAATATAATGCAATATTTTTGATCGACTGAACTACCCAACAGTGTATACAGAAGTTAATGGCAAACAAAGTGTCACCTTTACCACTATCAACATTGAAATGCTTTATACACATTAATGGATCTATAATAATTAATGTTAATAATAATACTTAAGTATAATAAATAATAGTATAACACTTTGAAAGGAGGCATTGCTTATTATGAATACCTTTATTTTTTAAACTTTAACTTTATTTTTCTCATAATACTTCTACTCATATGTAACATATTAACTACCTTACACTTGTACGTGAATGTTTTTACAAAGTGGTATCATTAGGTTAACTTAATTAAAGGATGCAAGTACTTCTTTCTTGTCTGAAGAGGGGAAATAAAGTTCAGTTTGGCTTTCCTCTTAGAATATCAGTGGACCTGCAGCCACTGAAGAGGTCAAACTGCTGTAATTTATCAAAATGCAATCCAGTTATACAAATCTTTTCTTTTCCAGACCACACACACCCTACAGGTGTAGCTGTCCACTCAGGGGCCATGACTGGCAAAACACAGAAAACAGCCAATGCAACATTTAGAGATTTTGGTCATTATGTATTTTACTTATAGTTGCCCACAAAAAGTCTGACTCCTAAAATGTGGTATGGACACACACACACACACACACACACACACACACACACACACACACACACTCACTCACATACAAAGCAACAAAGCAAGAGAAAGTTGATTTAGGAGAGAGGGTGAGAGAGAGTGAGAGTTGGACAGGGTAGTGTGTGTGTGTTTCTGTTTCTGTTTCTGTGTGTGTGTGTGTGTGTGTGTGTGTGTGTGTGTGTGTGCATGTTGCCAATGACCTCAGAAAAGCTGAGTATTAATAGCCACGTGGACGACAGCCATCCCAATTCTATTTCTGACTATGTCATCACACTGTGTATGCCCGTGTGTGCCTGTGTGTGTGTGAGTTGACTGTAGAAGACTGTAAAAGTATGTGGCTTACCAATATGTCTGCATGCAGGGATTTGAAAGTTCTGTCGAAAAATGGGACATTGCAATAAAACTACTTTTACAACTACTACAATTCATCTTACAAATAAATCCCTTTGTACATTTAGTTGCTTTTCTCATCTTACCACAATTGTCTTGTAACTGTGAAACACAAGTTAAAGTTTGTGGCCATGCTGAGATCCCGGTGAGGCGTTACTGCTCATTATTAACCCCAAAACACAACTTTTGAAAAGTTGTGCCTGGGGGTCAGGCCAGAAAACAGGCCTTGTTGTTATGTATACATAACCTGTGAGAGAGTCACTTGAGGCCACTTGAGGCCAAACTCTGTGTGGACATCTCAGAGTCAGATTTTCAGGCTCAGCTTTACTTCTTCTTTATAAAGTCAGGATGTTAGTTTTGGCACATTATGTCAAATAGAAATTCCATTTCCTCTGGTTCTCACCGATTGTTCATATCAACATCAACAGTATTAATATCTGATAATTCACATTTTTCGGTCATATCTTACATATTCAGTTATTACATATGCGCTAAATATTATGTAAGTATCTGAAAAGCAAACTAGCATGGATGCCTCACATCAGCTATAACAATCCATCACCCAGCAAGCTACAAACCTATGTAATATTAAATAAATGCACAATATGTTTGCCATTCCATGACCAAATCAACACGATTGCGCTGTTCATGTAGTGTGTAAATTACTCTTGTTATGAGTAACGTTTACAGTCAGCATCTTTACATGTCTGAAGACCAACCTTCAGAGTGTGAAAATATGTTTAAGCTGATGTTAACCTCATTGTGTAAACTAATGAGATTCTGTTAAATTGATGTTGTTTGTGGAAACATCTTCTAATATTTAAACCCAGATGAATGTTGTTTCAGTATGCTCTCATCACGGAAAATGTTGGAGCAGTTCTGCCCATGTTTGAGTTGGATCAATTATGGCTCCGGCAATAACAAACTTCTGCAACGAGATAGTCTCATGCAAATCCACGCCTCTCTTTGTTTAGCAGCTGTGTGCATACAGTCCATGCAGAGAAAAGAGACAGGAAAGACTGGCCTTGGGTTCACAGCTGACCTTACAAAGGCTAAATCATCAGGAAGGATGTTATTATAAGCCTCAGAAATGGAGCAGAACTTTGACACGACTGATATTTGTCAGAAGGGAAGGCCACATTTTCAAAGATACTGTTGACTGCATCTGTTATGTCTTTTCATTATACTTGATTAATTATCTCAGATCTTGATTATAGAAGTGCAGAGTGCACAAACGTTGATAAATATGTATCTCAGACATATCTTTGACCAGCTAAGGTCCTCTCTGACCATGTCTTGTAGCCAATCACAAGACTTATTCAAAGGCCTGATAGAGCACATTGAGACGTGGCACTGACGCACACATATGTAAACTCATGCCCCTCACAGTCACACACACACACATATATATAGAGACTATGTGACACTAAAACACACTTAAACATAAGGGGAGGAAGAAAGACACTAACACACCCTTAGTCTTTCTCTCTTTTTCTCCCTTTAGTCCCTCTCTCTGTCACACACACACACACACACACACACACACACACACACACACACACATGGGACTGGAACTCCTTAATTACCAAGCAGTGGAGCCCACTAACCACTAGCTGGCCCAGAGTGGTCATGTGATGCCGTGATCACTGGGGCCCAGTGCGGAGAAACATTTTCCCTCAATGCAGATCCTGGGTCAGTTTCGTTGTTTCCCCACTGGTGGTTGATGTTGTGAAGGGGTTATTCAATTGAAACAAATATATAAATGATTGAATTAAAATGTAGAGAATTAAACAGCAACAAATCTTCTACTTTATTATTGACTGTTGTTGAACGTACTAGTCAAAAGGAGACTAGAAATCTTCAGAGGCAGGAGAGCATGTGAAAACAATTTTATTACTTCTGAGGTGATACAAGAAATAATTTTAGTGCATCATTACAGATAAAGATGCAAAAGCCGGGAGAAGTAGCGCCGTCAAGGCAAAGCTTTGGTGTTGCTGTGTGTTGTTAAGGTAGTACTCAGCTACCTTCCTGTTGGGGTTTGACCCATTGAACCAGAGCTGCATGCAGCGGCCTGAGGTTTTGGAGTGAGTGGTATAAAGGTAGGAATTAGACCAGATTTGCTCACACATGGACTGGGGTGTGGGGTAAACTTCGGTCCACTTCCTGCACTTGCTGTTTGCAGGGCATTTGTTAATACCTGTAGGAGAGAGGGAGAGGGAGAGGGGGAGAGAGAGGGGAGGGGAGGGGGGTGTAAAACAAATGTGTGAATTTGTTTTTTGTGGTTACATACAAAAATGTGAGCAAAATTTTGCCTTACCCACTGGTCTGTGGTTGTTTGTTTGTCTCTGTGTGTGTGTGTGTGTGTGTGTGTGTGTGTGTGTGTGTGTG
>NW_022280054.1:5369473-5374379 GCF_004355925.1 Anarrhichthys ocellatus | reverse complement strand
TGTGTGTGTGTGTGTGTGTGTGTGTGTGTGTGTGTGTGTGTGCTTACCTGAGCTCCAGTCCCATCCCTTGTGCCAGTCAGTTTTGCAGGTGTAATCATTCTTGCAGTCTTCCCACCAACTATGGCAGTCCTCCTTACACAAAGGCACATCCAAGATACGCTCCTTACGCCAGGTGTGATCCACCTATAAATATAATTGATGAGTGTGAATGAGCCATAATTTCAGAACAAAAGGGATATATTTTTAGAATAAAACTCATCGCAGGTGCAATGCCATGATGTGTCGGGAGAGTTATAAAAGGTGCCCACAAATCAAACTGGGGCACATTACAAAGACTAATTAGCTGGCTCTCTTTTTATTACAAAGATAAGAAAATAATGACATCATTCTGTAAGTGGATTAACGGTCCTGACACACATACAAGAGAGACTGAGAGCACAATACATACTATTTGTATCCAGGGTCCCAAGTGAGGTGAGCACTCATAGAAGCAAGTGTCCTGGGTGAAATGTTTCTTGCACTGGCTGCTCATGACGCCACAGTGATTCCAGTTGAAGTTGTACAGGTAGGAGTTGTCTTCGTGGGCTTCTGTGCTGGTGTTGGCAGTACAACATGCATTGTCACGCCAGGGAGCACACTGGAAAGAGGAAGAAGGAAAGAGAGGTCACTTTATGCTGTTGAACCAAAAACATTGTTCTGATGAGAAGAAAATATTTGAATCTCCCAGCATCTGCCCCATTTGATTTGTTTCATCTTTGATGTCTGTGGACTTTTGTGTTCATCACCTGAAGGTAAAGTTGTCCCTCGGGGCCAGGGTCTTTTTTGTGGTGTTTGGCGTCCATACAAATGTTGAGTTGGTCCAGAGACAGAGCCCCACTGGAGAGGGCTAGTAGCGAGGCCAGGACAAACCACATGGCTCTACAGCAGGGAGGCATTAACATACAGTACATCAATGGGTGGGAAAAATAATGGGATGACAGCCGATGAACAGAACTGGTCAAATGTTTAAATCCATGTGACAGGCGTGCCCTGTTACCTCTGATCTGAGTGAGACACACACAGCACTCTGGCCACCTCGGTCACTTTTATACCATCTAGGCAGCAGCTGTATGGGTTGTTTGATAGTAATATGATTGCTAATAGTTATTTTCTGAAGTAGGAGGACCTTGCTGGCACAAACAGGCCACAGTCGCTGTCCAAAGGGCCTGAACTTAAAGTGGCACACCCTGGTCAGTCCTTGTGCAGAATTGCTTTTTGTTTGATTTCCCCATATTTTTTCAGCTTTCTTTGTGGGAATTTTCGGTTTAGTTTGTATCAGTTTTGATCAAGATGATCTGCACTGTAATTAATCTGCATCTATTGCACTGCTAAAAATTATAATAACAAAAAACATGTTGCTTGTTGAACAGCTTAAAGACTCCCCCTTTAGCCCCACCTTTTCAAAAAACAAGTTTCTTAAGATAATGTTTTCTCCATGTTTTTCCCCCTACAATTACTCCCACTTCCAAGGGTTCTTTGAACAAAACAACTCAGACATTGAGAGATTGTTTTAATCAGAGAAGCAGAGAAGAGAGGTTCTATAGGATCAATGACATTTTAAAATAATTTTCTTTTTGAAAATTACAATCTAAAGTACAACAACTCAAAACTGAGCAAAGAAGTCTGGCAAAAGTTAACAACAAAACTCAATCTGTTGACCCTACATTCTTCACACAAATTATTTTGGAACAAACTGGACAGAAATGTGTGTTTTCATTTTCAAATACCAGAACCATATAAAACTGTTTCAAACAAAACCTATTTACATCCAGTATCAACTCAATCTTCTTTGGTGTTGGAGGAAATGATGTTAACTCATAATTGCTTAAATTATTAACTCGCATAATATCTGATGGACATTGGCCCATTGAGTCCACTGGAACATCTCTTATTCAGGTTCTGACATAGTGCCTATACTGATGCATTACTTAACCTCTTAAAACGTAACGACTTAAAAAAACAAAACATTTTAAAAACCACCCTCTTGCAACTCTTCATTAAATTTCTTCTTCATTTCTATGTGACAAATTATCAAAAATCTGAAAAATGTGTTAATCACTGCAAAGATACTGTTCTAAATAAACTACATGTTTATACTATACAGTTCTCCTGGATGTAAACTTAAAAACACAAGGGAAAGCAACAACAATGACCGTTGAATAACAGTTTAGGCCTTCATTTAAAAGTAATTAAAACTTACCCTACAGCCTAAATACATGTATTTGTAATTGTAACCAACTTATTTTGAGACCAATGAGAATATTTCTACAAGCAATGATGAACAGATTCATTTTACCTTGTTCGATTCTGTGATGATTCCTTCCACACGGGATGATCCTTCAAATCAGCGTCTTCAGTCCAGTCACCTCTTATACACTTCGTAAGACCAAGCTAGATTTAGAAAACACACATCTGTGCATGTATGTGTGTATGTCTTCAAGTCCAAAGTCTGTCCCAATGTGTCAGTGCCTCTGGTATGTGAGAGCGTTTGAGATATATAAAGGAAGGAGAAAGGGGCGTAGTATGTAATAATCTGAGTTTTATTACATTTTACTGTGAGGAGGGTTTGTCTTATCTCAAGGTCTACCCTGCTCTTTCTTACATACACACATGCGGTTAATATTTGGTGTATAATGGCAGTGTGACCTCTGGGAAGGCAATAAGAAGAGGAAAAAGAAGGCAGTTAAGATAAGTTTTTGCTTTGTCTGTGTTGGGGGTCTCCTGATTCAACTAAAACTTTTCACATTACAAGCACTTTGAAGTGGGTGGCTCATTTTTACACATGTAAATGTGTGTGTGTGTGGGTGTGTTGATCTCAGAAGTTGCAGAAATTACAAGTCCTCATGAAACTTCTTAAAAAGAGACATATCAATCGTGTCAGCTGCTTTCTTATTGATTGAATAGAAGATCAGTGTCAATGTACTGTTTGATTTCATTTATGAGTAATACAAATAAGGGTTTTCATTTTTAAATGTCTGTATTTGAATAAATCCACCAGCCCTACTTTGATGCTTTAGTGTTTTCCTTTAATCAGTGTAAAAATAATGGAAATTGATAAGTTTCACTTGTAGAGGTTGATTTTTGTTGTTGATGATCAGATTCTTTGACGTTATGACTACCTAATAGCCGGCTTAATAACTGTTATCTATCTGACTCGTGGTGAGACACCACAGGATCTCACTATTAGGAACTCAGTAACGAACACCCACAGAACACATTGGATTTTCTTCAGTTCACGAAGGTTTATTTGCATCACATAGAGTACAAGTACACCGAGCTGTCCGGAATCAACTAACTTCACAATAGCAATGTACACCACTTTATACTCCCATTCTGCCCCAGGTTGGGGTGACTTTATCTGTCCCTTGGGTCTCCCCCCTCCCCAGGTTCCTGCTTTGCTCTCGGTCCCTAAGCCCCTAAATAGACAAGCTTCAATGTGTACAACGGACATGTCAAACAGAGGGTTTTTGATTGATCACAGTCTCCTTCCCCACTCGTCTTCCTCTGCTGTGACCTGCAGTGGAAGCAGGTCAGAGTGACCCCATCTTCACCCAGGCTCCATAGGCCACTATGCTTACTTCCCTACTCTCAAGGGAACAACGAAGCATCTGAAACAGAGAGACGATTGATAAGCAAATCCTCCCGAGAAGAGATTGGTTTAGTTGTGCATATTTACGTTCAGCGGATCCTAGACTCCCTGTTCCTTCCTAGTCCCTTGGCCTTCATAGATTGCCGCCCTCGGCGTAATTATTTCCAGATTTCCCCTATACCTGTCATCAGTCCCCTTTCTTTCACCCCCTGACAGAGCATCCTGTTTCCCATGCACACACTTGTGAAGTAGTTGCTTCAAAGATTGAACTTTGTTTTACGTGTCAAAAGGTTACAAGGTTGAGGCGGCCAAAAGAGCACAAACACCCTGCCTCAGTGATGTGAATAACATAAGACAATGACACAGGCCAATATCACAGTATGAATGTGAATATACATGAAAACATTTCAAATTATGGATATGATTTTACACAAATATATTTCAAGACACAAATACAGTTATCTCCCACACTGTTCATTGAAATATTTATCAGTATTCATGGGGCAAAACATACATTGGTGAATATCTGTATTACACAGATCATTAATATCGATATCAACATACCAAGCAAGCAAGCAAAGTACATTTTTTGTTACAGCTTCACTCTCCTGTCTCTACTGCTGCCACCCAGGCGGAACCATTGTGCAGGGACACAGGAATAGAGGACTCCGGAAATATTGGTAGGTGAACACCAGGAGTTTCCGGTTAAATTTGTTTTGAAAATTTTGAAAAGCTGGAGCGAGAGATTGGCAGGTGCCTAGGCTACACTATCTATAATTTAGCCTTGATTTACGAGTAAAATATCATATTATATTAAGTAGTATTTTACGTAGAAGAATAGCGGGGATGACTTTATATTTTAGAGTTTGAATGTAATAAAACAGGAAGACTTTAGATCGTACGTCAACGATGTGTTACGTTAACTTACCGTTTCCCTCCACCGCTCCCGTGTCGTTACAATGTGTCGGTGTTTACGTGTCTGGTAGACCCGGGTTTTAACGCTTTGCTTTGTTTGTGTAAAGGTGGCACACACACAGGCTTGCTGACTGACGCCGTGTTAGTTGTTGTTGTTGTCCCCGTGAGACAAGACATGTCCACGCTCTTCCCCTCGCTCTTCCCCCGGATAACGGAGTCCCTGTGGTTCAACCTTGACCGACCCTGCGTGGACGAGACCGAGCTGCACCAGCAGGAGCAGCAGCACCAAACCTGGGTAAACAAACCTCTGCTTCAACTCTCTCTCTCTCTCTCTCTCTCTCTCTCTCTCTCTCTCTCTCTCTC
>NW_022280054.1:5353965-5369463 GCF_004355925.1 Anarrhichthys ocellatus | reverse complement strand
TCTCTCTCTCTCTCTCTCTCTCTCTCTCTCTCTCTCTCTCTCTCTCTTTATGCTGGTGTTTCAATACGTGCTCTCTGTCTCTACCTCAGCTGCAGAGCATTGCTGAGAAAGACAACAACCTGATGCCCATTGGGAAACCTATTTTTGAGGTAAGGTGTTGGTGGTGTCGCCCTTTCAGATATAATTAAAAGTGAAAAATGCTGCTCTTGAGTCTCACCATGCCACAGTAAGAAACACTGACGGTTCCCTCCATTCATGTCATCTGGCTTTCCTGTGGTGCAGGCGGGATACGATGAAGAGGAAGAGGAGGACGACGAGGATGAAGAGGACAGCGAGGAGGACTCGGAAGATGAAGAAGACATGCAGGACATGGACGAGATGAATGACTACAACGAGTCACCCGATGACGGCGAGATCAATGAGGTGCTTTGATTTAGGATTTATAGAAAGTCTTGTTACTTTATAACTAGTATACACAGAAATTACTTTTTATTACAATAAGTGTTGTTTCCTTTTTAGCTGCCTTTCTTCTCCCCAAGCAGATACATCATGATCTGATATCTGTCTCTGTGTCTTCTGTCAGGTGGACATGGAGGGAGCAGACCAAGACCAAGACCAATGGATGATTTAAAACAAATGACAATTTTTAGTCTCCATCAAGCCGTCTGGCACTGGATTTCTACTCCCCACTTAAAACATGACTGCTGCCCCCTTTTGCCTGTGACACAGATATCTATTTTTAATTTGTGTAAACAGGAAAAAGAATGTAGTTGAATCTAAGCTTGTATCACGATGTCCTTCAGAGGGAGTGAATCCAGCACAAAGTGTCTTGTTTCAAGCTGCAGTTGGCCCGTGAAGGCCCTGGACGTCGTTGGACACCACTGTGAGTGCTTCTACCTGGCGCACACACACACACACACACACACACAAGGTCCTGCTGTTTTGTAACCAGTCGGACACACACCCACACAGTGCTATCAGTGGGCATCGGCTCTAAACTTTGACCTTCTCATATCTTCATATCTTCAAACGGCTGACTGAGCACAAACAACAGAGTTCAGTCAGCTAAATAATTTGTTACCTATGAAGGAGACTGACCGCTACTTCACACCACGTGGTACGATTCTGTTTCACAGTGTTGTGTATGCTGCTAGTCCTTTGTTACATATATTATACTCCCAGTAGAATCTTCATAAACGCTTATGAAATAGTATTATGTTCAGACCATTCATCAGTTGTCATTGAAATACATTTCGATGTTTTTTAACCATGTCAGAGGAACAAGCAGCCGTTACTTTTGGAGAATGTCAATTAAAATATGGAGACGCTCTCGGTGTCCGTCCAAATACTCCGATGATGTTTATCTTCAAGGATTGCTTGCCCGAGGTTTTGGTTATTAGTACTGAAATGAACGGAAGCCTTGAATTTTTTTATTAAATGAAATCATTTTGATGAAACCGTGTTTTTCTGTTGTCTACATTTTCCTTTGTTATTGATTAAAAGCGCGTAATGTAACATGTTAGAAAGGGGTGTGTGCTGGATTTAGGTTGAGTGAATGATCATTGAGATAAGTCTAGTAATGGGGTTTGTGATTTGGGGTTCCGATGATTTCATATCTGGAAAGATTTGAACAGACAATGGTTACATTTCCCACCCAAAGGGCAACATTTCCTTTAGTATGAAACATAAAGGACATTTATTATGAACTCACTAAAAGTGACATGTTATTGAGTTTAATTTGCATATTTAATGAATTTGCTCATTTTTTCAAATTTGGCAGTTATGACAAAAAAACGAAACAAGGTATTTTTGAAGACATATCCTGATTTTTCTGTTTTATTAGATAGCTGACAGAGGAGAAGAACAGAGTGTGGTGACAAGTAACGTGGTTACTAAATTGGTACATTTCCCTAATAATTCTATTTTTTTTTTTTAAATATATACTGACATGCTACAATTTTCAGGTGAATGTAACTTTTTAGGGAAGAATTTACATTTAACATTTCCAGCACAATTCTCTTTAAAACCAGTTTTAACATATGTACATGTTATACCATCATCAATTCATACCTTGCCACTCCAAACATGTGTATCTGACTAATAGTGTAGTCTACTTGATTCCCTGGTACACCAGCTCAGCCATCCCGTCCCTGATGCCTTTGCTGTACTCGAGTGTGGCCCGGTGGACCTTCCACTCATACAGGCCACTCTTGCGAACGTGCCTGAGGAACTTTGGAGCCCCGGGGAACAGCACGTTGTCGGCCATGATCACAGACCCTTTTCCCAGCAGACCAGAGCCCTCCAGCATCTGTAACACACACACACACACACACACACACACACCGAGGAAGTATTATGTAACAGTGGGACGGATCACATCTATTAAGTACAAGTTCAGGTGTAAAGAAACTGGCTTCTGCAGACTCAGAGTACATATTATGTGAATGTTCTTTCTAGTGATTTATTCTAGTCACCTGCAGATCAGGGAGGTAACATTTCTTCCAGTGGTCCATGAAGATGAAATCCAGCCTTTCCAAACCATAGTCAGACCGCAGCCGAGGGATCACCTCATCAGAGGGATTTATAATGAGCTCCACCTGGAGAACATATCTCATGAATATCTCAAAGGTACAATACACATGAAAGAAAAATGTCCTAGATTTATATGAAAAAAAGGTCATTTGGGGCTTTTGTCAAAAAGCCTACTGTAGTTGGAGTGCGATGGATGTGCAGTGTTTACATGTTTCTGCTCTCTCACCGTGTCATCGTCAAACCCTGCCAGGCGGATGATTTTCTCAGCGATGGCAGCATTCCTCGAGTCCATCTCGAGGCTGTAGATCCGGGCGCCCAGGGGCAGAGACCGGGCGATCCTCACGGTGCTGTACCCGCAGTGGGCACCCAGCTCCAGCACCGTCAGAGGGCTCAGCTCCATCACCAGCCGGTCCAGGATCTTCCCTACACACCGAAAAACATCACGTAAAATCATGCTGGTAGACAGACGGTAAACTGTTGCGTAAGGTAGATGATCTTCTCACCTTTTTTAGGCCCGATGTTGCTGATGAACTCCACTTTGCTGCACCAGACATCGAAGGCGTCCAGGATGCTGTCTGGGTCTCCAGGGGTGGCGTGAGTGAGGACGTACTGGTAAGCACGCTCCTCGCGGCTCAGACCAGTAACACAGTCCTTCCATATCCTGACCAGGACCGCCCGATAGAACAGCACAAAGTAGAAGCGGCACCTGATAAGAACTGTCAGCAGGAGGGGAATGAAGGCCAGAGCGATAGCAGGAGAAACCATCCTAGCTCGTATAAAGAGAAACACACACAAGTAGAATCATGAGACACCTATAATTATGTTCAAAAAAAGGAATATGCCCCTTTAAATTAACCTTTACATGAATGTTGTACCACAAAAACACAAACAAACTTTTGTGCTTCCGTCTCCCATCTCTCTGTTTTTACATTCATGGACTACAACGGCATTGGCTTACTGTATTTTATCTGATCTAATCTTTAACATCTAATCTAACTGTGCTGCCCTGCAGTGAAGAAATAAGGTAAAATGGATAAAGAGCAACTTTATCAGTCAACAAATCACCTCATTTTTGAGTAAAAGTACAATTATACTCATTATCGCAGTGCCATGTTGCCTTCTGAGACTGATGTTCGGGTGTGTTAAGAGTATTTAGTGCCAGTATTTAGTCCCAAACCTCGCTTCAACCTTCCATTAGTGCTGCAAGATCATTCAGCTAATTCCTCCTCATACTCAAGCCAGTTAAGTTTTATAATTTTCAGAAGCACATAGCTGTCATTCTGAATTGTGACTCCACAACTCTTTCTGTGGTATCATGTATCTAATCTGGTGCTTTTGTAATGTTCCATGTGATAAATGGTCAAAGCCATCAATTAATCACGACTAACAAAAGATCTCTAATTAATGCACAGAAAGAATAAAAGGTAAGGTACAGTTGGGATACTAAATGTCCATTATAAGACCATTATGACAGTGAAACAACAGTGACAATTGTATTAGTTAAATTATCTTTTCCTGAATTGCCGACATTCCAAATAGACTAAGTTTGAGAGACACTCTCCTAGTTTTGAATTATGCAAGTTAAGATCTACACAGCAATGATCTTTCACGCTTTAGTCCTGTGGAAGATGTGAGAGAATGTGCCGTCGCCTCTCTCGATGTTTCCACTCCCTCAGGTAGCCGAAGACTGCGCAGGCTTTCGGCCCCACTCAGAACCGATGCTATAACAAAGTCTCTCTTACTGTCCCGTGAAAAAAAACTCACCTGTTTTCTAAAAAACTTTCGCAAGCGCAGAGCAGCAGCAGTGCCGGTGATAAAGATGAAAGTGGCACTTCAGCCACAGAAAGATGGAGTTGTGTGTGTGTGTGTGCAAGAACAGGTAAGAGACCTGGGGGTGTGAATAATTTAAGTATCACGTGCTTGACAGGACACGTCCAGTAATTATTTCTAATTAACAGACAGGCGGTTGACAGTAACATCACTAACTCTTTATCTCGCGGTTAAACACCAGTTTTTCTCATTTTTGATAAGACACACAGGCAGCTTCTTGTGCTGTTTATGACAGCGATAGTGTGGATGGGAGCAGAGACAGTGAGACAGAGAGCGGCAGTGTGAGACATTTGATATAACAAGTTAACAGCAACAGGTGTATGTCTGTGTGGCATCAAATTTCTTTACTGAGTCACGATGGAAAGGCCAA
Organism: Anarrhichthys ocellatus; assembly: GCF_004355925.1. NCBI lineage: Eukaryota > Metazoa > Chordata > Actinopteri > Perciformes > Anarhichadidae > Anarrhichthys > Anarrhichthys ocellatus. The sequence goes on along the minus strand of NW_022280054.1, from coordinate 5,364,731 downwards.
GAAAACACAAACGCACACAAATAAGTGGAAGGGAATATCATCTAATGTAACTAAATCGTACACTTTTTTCATTAAAGTTTGTTTCAATAAAACAAAAATCAGCCAAATTTGAAAAAGACTACAGTAGAGTTATGTTAGGAACAAATACATGTAATAAAATGCAAAAATAGAGACCAAACAAGAACCAAATGATTTATTATTCATATTTCTTTCCTTTCTTTTCAGTGCTTCTCTTTTGATCCTAACATGTGATTTCACTCATAAAACGACTGAAGCTGCTGCGAAACTAAATGGTAAACTACAAGGCAATAAAAAACTTGCAGGGCTAGTTTTTATGGTGTATGATTCATGCAATATAAAATGATAGGATAGGTAGTGTAACAAAACAGTTTTATCATTACAGGAATAACAACAATTACACTGCTTTAATCCAAATATGTGTCAAAAGAAAACTTGTGATGAGATCAGTCTAAACCCTGCAATCAATACCAAACACTTTGACTTTGATTAAAGGGTTATATTTTGTCTCTCCTATATACACAAATGTACACAAAAATACTAATATTGCCCCAGTTGGAAGTATATCAACGTTTGCACTATTTTGTGATAATGCTTCATCATCACTGCTGGTGGGAGATTTTCAGAATAATTGTGTAATTGGTCATTTCAATAAGTCTATGTCTAATAATCATTCACTGAAAAGAAGTAATTTTAGTGAAATGATGATCTATTTCACTTGAATGTTGAATTATGATAACGTAATTCATGATACTGCTTGACTTGATATGGCACAAAATAATATGTATGTATGTAAGTCACTTTTTTAGAGTTAATCAGGAACAATTCATCAAGAAAGTGGCAAGTATTCAGATAACTACGAACTTATCCTGTTAATTTACATTGTATCTAACGATCAGTAAATGATTCAGTTTTAGTTGGGAACTATTTGTTAACTGTTCGTTATTCAATGATGTAGCAATCAGCGGCACACAGTTTAAACACTGCATACGACCACAAAGCAGCATCCATGGGGGAGTCTACAGCTCCGGACAAGACTGTTTGAGGAGAGCTCTGATGAACTTCTTCAGCTCTTTGTCCCCTCTGGTCCACTTCACCAGTCGAGTCAGCAGCAGCCTTCCCTCTTCAGCCTGAGCCAGGGCCAGATACCATCCACTCTGGACCCCTTTCACTGCCTTTCCTCCATCTTTTGCTCGTCTTATATCCATCTGTTCCCCCTCTAACCCCCTGTCTTTGTTTGTCTCTGCAGAGTCCAAGCCAGGACAAGCGCAGGTGCCTCCTTCTTGCAGCCACAAAGCGCTGTGGGCCATCGCGCCTCCAATCCCTTCTGCCCTCTGCGCACCTCCCCCTGCCCACCTCAGGATGCGGCTGCGGGCCGTAGGCACCAGCTGACGGTCCCCTCCCACCACCGACACACTGCCCAGACGCATCTTAAACGCTGAAACGGAGACAGAACGCTAGTTAACAGGTGCCATTTCAGACACATTGTAAAACAACCTCTCTATCTCTATGATTAGATCATCTGTTCTGTGGCCTGTTTCGTTTTTTTAATCTGAACTATAATACAGAGGGTTATACTGTGTTCTGCTCCATTCTCAAAAGATTTTTTTATTTAGTTTAGCTTACATTCTCTACACCAGTTTGTTCTCACCATATGTACTGTGGCAGAAGTTTTCCTGGATGTCACTTTCTCCTTCAGCAGCCAGACTGCAGGCCTCACAGATGACACTCCCTGGGTGGGGGGGGTGGAAAGAGAGGGGATTAGATGACTGCGAGCGTCTGCGGTGGGGATGTAAAAAAAATCCTAACGGTGGTGAGACTGTTGTCTTTGAGCAGAAACCCCAGGATCAAGGCATTCAAAACAACTTTAAGATGAGATTGGGGGAAATAAACCTGCATTGATCTTCAGGAGGGATGTTTCAGTTACAGCAGTTCAAGAAATAGATGAACTGTTTTAAATACAATTTGAAAATAACAAAGAAATGACTTTCAAAAGCTGCTTGCTTATATATATATAATATATATATACTGTATATATATGCTTGTATACATATAGATACTGCACATTATTTGTACTACAGCACAAATGATTGAAAACTGCAGAGTGTGATGCCAATATCAATACTAAGGAGTAAAAAAAATGTAATATTGATAAACTCACAGATATTTGTCTTTTAACAGAAACACACATAAACAAACATTTTTGATGACAATTCCTAAAATGTGGTTATTAAGGAGGACTTGTGACCAAGATATGAAGCGGGACACTTTACGGGTGAAAAACTAGACAAACTATATAACGGAGACACTTTCCCAACTTTTCTTTAACATCTTGATATTTATTTTTACGTATTAGCAGAAATACATGCTGATACTGATATGTTTATTGACTCTAATTTGTGCATTGTGCAAAATAATGTGTGTACATGCAGAGATAATATTGGGCTATAGTGGTATAGTGCAGTTGGAGAGCCTTGGAGAAAGTGACTGCAGCAGGGATAGGAATTTATAGTGCAGGCAACACATATAGGCCCAGAGGCTAATAATAGTTGTGTAAATATAGTTATGTAAATAGGCCTAATAAAAAGGTCTACAGGCACATAGCCTTTACAAATATATATGAAAAATGTGTTCATGAGATATTAATATAACACATATTTGACTACTATACTCTTATAGTGTGATGATAGATCAACAGCTGTTTATTTGTTTTTAAAGGGTAGGTTAAAGATGACCACTGACCTTTCAACGTCTCCTCGTGCCTGACCTCCTCGGGCGTCCGCCCCTCCTGCTCTCCGGTTGCCGGGATACAGAGCTGGGTGCCACGCGGGAACCGGGTACAGTTGAACATCTCCGGCCAGGGGAACCCGAACGCGCTCATCACGGGCACGCAGCCGTCCCGCACGACCTCGCACAGGCTCCCGCAGGGGCTGACCGGCCCGCTGAGCTCCGGCAGACACACCGGGGCGAAGAGCGAGCACAGGAACTTCTTGGTGTCCCGGTGGCACAGCTTGGAGACGAGGGGCAGCCAGGCCGCCGACTGCTGCTGGGCCTCCCTCAGCGTGTCATGGCCGAGCAAGTTGGGGATCCGCATGTGCCTGTAGCCGATCCCGTGGCACAGAGACAGGGTGCTCGGGATGGGTTTACACACCGAGCGCACCGAGGAGCTGAACCCGAGCGACGGCGGCCCGAGCTGGGCAGGAGCCACCGTGTCCGAGGCATGGCAAACTCCAAACAGCAGAATAAAGCTGAGCACGGAAACAAACATTGTGTCTCCCGACAAGAAGCGAGTGAAGTCTGCAAATCTGCTGCTCCCCCTGCCTGGACTTGACCGGCATGTAGGTGTAAACAAAGGAGGTGTGGAAACGGGGGGTTAATGAGAGGGCAGGCGCCTCCCAGTCATCATCCCCACCCCATCAGACTGGTGCCCGCCTCCACGTTTAACAGTGTATCGCTACTACACACTGTTTGTTTGGGATTCGTGTTGTGAAGTAGCTTATATCATCTTTTTTGCCTTGTTGCTGTGTAAAGCCAGACTCTAGACTTTGAAATTACGAATAATTAAAATGAAGAGACGTTAATAAACTATAATGACTGTTGCTTTTGTTTGTTGGCCATTAATACAGGACTTTTTGTATAAGCAGTGGGAATAAAAAGCTATTTTGGTGCATGAAGAGATTTGAAGAACATTATTGTCAGTATTGTGAAATTAGGAACTGGAAATAAAATGTAACTGTTGTGTGTTAGAGAAGCGCTGCATATGGTACTCTGTCATCATCATCAGCCCGGGGTGTGAGAGAGCCTTTCATCTTTTTCCAGGGAGACTTCCTCATGTGCACCAACATGCCTTGTCCTGTTCCCTTCTCCTGCTGCTGCCTATTTGATTTCTGCTCAGCCTATTATGAATTTAGACAGCTAGAACATAAATAAAAAATAAGGCATTAAATTAAGGAGAAAACAATAATGTTGACCAGAAAATCAACTCGTAAGTTTAAGCTTGCCATACCTACTATTTTTTACATATCATATTCAAATAGGCAACCCTTTCACTATTAGTTTAGGCTTTACAAAAACAAAACAGTACTGCAAAAAAAAGTTTCAAACTTACATCATAATAATCATACCTTCGTTGTATTTTTCAAACTGGCTCCCTCTAATAGCCTCATACAACGTCTGAATAGAGTTAGGAAGCAAATGATATTGCTTTGCACAATATTCGTACAGCATTAATTTGGGTAGTGTTGTATGTTTATCCCACTGCTCCTGACGTTTTAACATGTTTTACATTTTTTTTTTATAAAACTCACGTTTGAAAATTCCCCCCTCACGTGACGGATTCCACAGCTGCTTCACATATACCGGAAGTGGTCGCTGTGTTGTTGCACCAGAGCTACTGTCATGTGATAGCTCGTCCTGAGGAGCTGCTGTTGGCAGTAGCTTCCTTATCTTTACATGAAGCATAAGTAAACCAAGCAGGAGAAAAGTTGTATGACTGTTGGAGAAGATAAATAAGGCCCGTTTCTGACGGACAGCAGGGAAGCCGGGGTTGTGTAGTTTCGCCCCTCGGACGCTGACATGGGTTGCTGTTACAGCAGCGAGAACGAGACCACAGAGCAGGTAGTTAGCTAGCCGCTAGCCGGCTAAAAATGTCCCGATAAATACGATATTTGTTATTAAGGACCATGATATCACATTATTTTAACATAATGCATTTGAGTAATGTGTGAAAGTTTAAAATGTGGTCTTTATTTAGCAGCTAAACTGTTGTGACGCCTGAGAAGCAGCGTTAGCTTGCTAGTTAAAGCCTTCGGGAAAGGCCTGAGCTAAGGCAGGCTGTGAAGTTTAACACATAGATGAGAAACGATCGTAGATAAGACGAGCTGCACCGATCTGAAGGCAAAGAAACATGTTTAGAAGAAAACCCGTAACGTTACATATGTCAACTTATGTACAGTCACTTTTTACGATTAGCAGGACATTATAGCTTAGCCACTCGCATCAACGTTGTTTCCTGAAAACAAATTGTTGTAAAACTGTGACAAAAAAACCCAGAATTAGTAGTAAACTAGTAAATGTTCTATTTTAGCCTTAACAGCAGAAGTGATTGATGTCCTGAATACCGTGTTCTTGATGTCTTCTATGTCATATGACCCTAGCCATTTTTAGTTTCCGGAAACAAGTCACTTCTGCCTATGATGCAGTTTTGTGCTAGCACACAGAGTTACTCACTCTGTCATTCCCAAAATAATGTGTATTAGTCCCAATCAAATTAGTCCTGTTGTTCTAATCAGTGTGAATTTGTTTATGTTGAGACTTCCCCTAATGTTTAATGTAAGAATGGCAAACCTGAGTTCAGAGCAAGTCTGCAGGGAGGAGTGTAACTATATGTGTTACCACAAGTATTGTCATGTTGACAAATGCATTGCTATGGTTGGTTGTTGAGCTGATACCTCAGGCTTTTGTCACTACTTCTTGTATTGTAACATAATGCGTTTATTATGTATCCAATGGAGAAAGCACTTTTAATGGGTCACACAGTACTTCATTATTTCATCTCATTGGCTCAATTATCATATTTAATGTCATGCTTAATAAAATATAGTAGGTAAGGCACATTCTTTGGCTATTTCAACTGTAACATAGTTTATTGTATTGTCATGAGCTGAAAACCTTTTTTTATCCCTTAATCCCATTCTGGTCGACCCGTTCTAGGACCCTGATGAGCGTAAGCCGCTGATCCCCCACCCGAACCCTGTCAGCAAACCCCCAAATGGGACTGACTGGATCACTACCAGCGTCCCGTCAGCAAGGACGGATGAACAGGCGCTCCTTACATCCATCCTCACCAAGACGGCACAGTAAGACATGCAACCATAGATGAGCCAGATTCATGCACGTGTTTACCTGATATAAAAAAAAAGCACCTTTTAATAACCTGCCAATATCTCCTCTCTGTCAGGAACATCATTGATGTGTCAGCAGCCGACTCTGTCATGATGGAGCAGCATGAATACATGGACAAAGCTCGGCAATACAGGTATGTGGGTGAGCGGTTGCGTACTATTTGTTGTGGAAGGCTGGTGCAGTTTTGTTTTCTGTGTATGGGTATGGGAAAGGTGTCTGAAGATGGTTATCAATAATCTGCTGAATTACACATGTAGGTAGCCTATAAACTATAAAGAAAGCTTGGGTATTTGAGTTGTTAGAGCCATATATCATGATAACATTCTACTTTATAAGATGTTCAGCTTACTTTTGTGCTGTTTACTGTATGTATCACAGTGTTCTGTTGTATGGTTATACCATATCTTACTCATTTAAAGCCTATGGAAAGCTTATCCGATGACTTAAATGCTATTTAAAAAGGGAACCAGCTTCATCTGCAAACTACTGGTTGGTGTTGGCTCACATGAATGTGCTAAGAATGAAACTGTTCTTACACCAACCTGACAACTCAAGAAGGGGGGGGGGGGGGGGGGATTGCAACAACATAGACTTATTTGCTTGAACTTTACCTTCAAACCTCAGATACGACACCTAGTGGCTAGATGTTCTACCAAACACAGCAGCTGTGTTTAGTCTAAAATACAGGTGCAGAGATTAAAGTGCCGGTTCTGAGGACACAGCAATGAGGTTGAACAGTCAAGGTGACACACTGTGTTTTAAACCTTTAAGCTTGTGTTTTGTTTCAGTACAAAGCTGGCTGTGCTGAGCAACACTCTGCCCCAGAAGAAGTCCCTCGCGCTCCCCTCCCTCACCAGCCAGCCCCACCAAGTGCTTGCGAGTGACCTGGTGCCGTACTCGGATGTTCAGCAGGTATAATGGTGCACTAGCACACGTGGAAGATATGTTGGCATGTCCTGCTTTTGTTGGCTACATATAACATCAGAGAGATACTTGGAAACAGTATGCAACATGTGTAGCTGTGTGGCATTTCAGTGTGTGTGGGGGTGTGACTAAATGTGTGGCTGAAAATAGATCTTAAAGATATCAAATGCATTTCTGTCGTTACTATTTTTGTCCACCTCTTTAAAAAGACATTCTGTTGGTCATATACAGCGGAGTAGTTTGTTGCTCTCTGTAAATTTGATTCATTTTGCACACTCATAAACTCTTCTGCTTTCTTCTCAGGTGTCGAAGATAGCAGCTTATGCTTACAGTGCAATTTCTCAAATCAAAGTGGATGCTAAAGAAGAGCTAGTGGTCCAGTTTGCCATTCCCTGATTCTGTGACCCTGGCATGCACACTGTTCCTCCCATCCCGCTCTCTCTGTGTCACTTCTGCATCCTCACCCTCCAGCTCATCCTTTATTAAAGCATCTTGGTTCTTGTGCTCCTTAGCTATGCCTCTGACTGCTATAAAGACAGAGACAATGTAGGATTGCACCCTACGGCTGTCTTTTAGTGTACTTAATTATGTGTCGGTTACAAATGGTCAGCATGGGCAATGGAAGATGGCCGACCGTTGGTGGGCCATGCTGTCATATTTACAACAACAAGGCCTCCTCTGTACGTGGATCACAGAGTCTGTCAGAACCAGCTGTGGAAAAGTAAACATTCATCCTTCTTGGTAATCGCTCTAATCTTTAAAACGGTTTCAGGGCCGTCTCAGTATCTATATTTAGTTAGTTTCCCTAGCCTGTATTCTCAAGGAAGAGCATTTTTTCGATGCAATGCATAGGCTATCGGTGTATATGCTTGATACAATCTTCACTGGAACCGGAGAAATTAGGAATCTCTGTGGCATGGAACAAGTACAATAGGCGCAAGAGCAATAGTTGGGTATTTTAGCCATTTACCAGAATGGAAAACATCCAACATGAAGTTTGCACTTCATATGTCTTTAACTCTGTTCTTTTGTCCCGGGGGGGGAAAACAAATGTAGAAAAGTGCAGCCAGAAAAATGAGTATACGTGTCAAGAGGCTATTGTATTTTAGAAGGTTGTAATGCTATAGCTGTGATGTGACCATCGAACATCCCACAGTAATCTGGTGTCACACTGCACCAAGATTCACGTCTCACTACAACCTAAACATGAACCAGTAAGCCAACCGGACATTGCCCCGTAGTAATGTTTACAAGCTGACAGTGAAACCGGTCGGTTATTGGTTGTCCTGTGTGTAATCTGTCATCCCAGTTGAGGCGAATTCATGAGTGACCTGACGACGACTAGTGTCCTCTGGTGGGTGAGGATGCAAACACAAGCAGGAGGGTGCTGGGGGGGAGGGGCCTACTGATGTCACAGCAGAGAGGAAAGATGGGAGTTTTCTTGGGTAACAAGTTCTTGAGTTTACAGACAGTAATTTGTCCTGAGCTGGCAGACTCTTTAAATACAATCCCAGAACTTCGCATATTTAATAGCAGTGGAGGCATACAGAGATGAAGAGGGGGGTTGGTGTGTAGAAGATGCAGTGACGGATATCATGTATTCATGCCGCCTTTTGTACAGAATTTTCAGATCGAATATAAAAGCAGATGATGGATTGTATGAAGTTCCTCCTTTTTGTCGAGAGTTCATTGGGGGCAGGTTGGACAGGATCTTGTGGCGATAAATAAATGTTTTTATGAAACGCAAGAACACTTTTAAAGACTTCATCTGTTGGCTTTTTTTAAACGAAAGCTGTCCGCTGCAGATTGTAATAGGATTGAGTTCATATTAATCAGAAACTAACCATTGTAGCAGTGTGGGGGGGGGAGCGCTAACGATCTATGTACCACGGCAGATAAAATGATCCCGAGACCCTTTTTTGTGATTATTTATTTGTGTTTTTAAATGTTTATTTGCTCTTCGGTGGAGAGCACGTGAACATGCGTGTGCAGGGAGCAGGGTGAGCCGCTCTGCAGTCTCTAAAGGGATAATCCGCAGTGCCGTCATTATTTCAACCAAGCAATTGATTGGAGCTTTTTGCAATGGGTTCTTGGCATTTTTCTCTGTTTTTGTTTGTTACTCAAATATGTTATACTTCCTGAAATATGTTTGTAATATCTTAGGCTCGTAGCAAAAAGTTTCAAGGATTTTGGTTTGTTTTTTTTGGTTTAATTAATTCATTAAAGATTTTCAACATAAACACATGTCTTATTAAATCTTACATCCACTGGATCAGTAATGAAACGGAGAAAGTCATTAATGTTAACTGGTATGCCACTTTGTTATAAAAGAATAATCCATAACAATATTAAGATATTCCAGAACCCACACCCATGTTTGCAACAATATCTTCCAGGCATCTATAGAATGTTAGAGCCAGTATCTCAGGATGGTTCGGATGGTTCATTTTCCTCATCACTTTAATATCAAGTGATACAGTGTTGATGACTTCTCTTTGGACTATCCAATAATAAACTTAATTTCAGCAAATAAAAATGGATAAAACATTCAATACAGTGCTGGTTTCACCACAGATATACAGAGAAACAATATATGAGGTTTTCCAGCAGTAGATGTGGACCACAGGACATTTGGGTGAAGCTGGTTTCAACACACCACGATGGAGGCGAGTCAGCGGTCACTGGAGAGTCTCCTTGCTGCGTCTGTTGCTCTGATGCCAAATCTTTGCCATGACTCGCTCCTGGCGTGTCACAGCACTGAAGTCCATCGTCTTTAATTGAGGCAGAGCAGAGATCACACGATTCCTAAATGCACAAAAACACATATTCATGCATGTGCACTGGATAGTTTAGATGTGAAAACTGAATGTTGAAAGCAGACCGTATCTCTACTGGTGCTACACATATACTACGCAATGTAATCACATTGATTCATGAGAAACCAGGTCATTGGAATAGACTTTTAACCAGCAGCCCCTCTGTGTGTTATGTAACTGGTGTTGCTGCGCAGACTAGCTTATGTACTGTAATATGAGCTTGATCTTGTTATGCACCTACATGCTTGCCAAGCATTTGTGTCTCTCATAGACACTCACAATGTTACTGAACGAAGAGTAAGCCCTCATTCTGCCCCTCTACTGTATGACAGTATGAAGTGCTGATATACAGTGTATATATATATACACAGTATATATATATCAGTGGCAGGCCATGTATTTTATACCTGGGCCTTCATTGCTGTCCTACTACAGTTGAACCACCTCCTAATAACCTCATGACGCCAGCATGACGGGATGCTTTGTCATTAACAGCTAATGCATGTAGTCAAAACCAATTCAACAGGCCTCTGCACATTCCAGCAAAACTGCGGCGCTAAAACACACATTCAGCCACACACTCAAGGGCACCATTCAAATATTATTCACTTCAGAGGGAACAATATCAACCATATCATAAAAACAAGACAGTAGAAAAATGAACACAGTAGTAACGGAACATGGAACACACACAGAACACGGAACACAGAACGCACACAGAACACGGAACACTGAGCGGAACACGGAACGAAACACACGTAACACACACAGAACACAGAACACAATCAGAACATAAACAGAACACCCACAGAACAGAGAACACAACACGGAACACAATCAGAACACAGAACACACACACACACACACACAGAACACAGAGTAAGTAACTTCTCCACCTGTAAGCCTTGTTGGTTTCTATCATATTTCCATGCAGAGTGATGGTATGTAGATGCGGCAGCACTCCCAGCCTGTCCACCTCTGACAGAATAAAAATGCCATTGCCGTGGAGATACAACACACGCAGTTCATGCAGCTCGCACAAAACCTGGAACACAAGCACACACACACACACACACACACACACACACACACACACACACACAC
>NW_022280054.1:5347028-5353955 GCF_004355925.1 Anarrhichthys ocellatus | reverse complement strand
ACACACACACACACACACACACACACACACACACACACACACACACATGTTGCAGGTGTACTGAGAGAGACAGAAGACAGCTAAGCCACTGTGCTAGCAAACATGCTTACTTGATCTATGTGTGATATACTGTTGAAGGAAAGGTCCAGCCAGGCGAGCTGTGCCGGCTCAGCCAGGAAGTGGTTAACAGTCCTCTGGAGGTCATGAAGATCAGTGATGTTGTTGTTGTTGAGACGAAGGGAGCAGCTTCGGTACTTCTTCTTTGAATTTCTCTTTAAAGGCCGCAGACTGCTGCTGGGTTCCTCTGTCCATGCATCTGAGAACGCAAATAAGAAAGAAATACAGTGAATATTACTGGCTCGCAAATTATATTTATGGTGCACATTGTTTCCATGGCATCTAAATGTATTGATCAGTTTATAAAAGATCATGCATTGCAGGCATCATCTAATTATTACCTTGAGCCGGTTATGCATTCATTCGGTAGAACAAATAGTTAGAATAACACATTACAAACTATTTACAGAGATATACTGAACATTTCTTTCTGCGTTGATCTAATCATACTTTATGGTTATTTTAAGTATTCTGCAGTTCACTGTAATGTGCAGCTATTTAAACAGAGCTGCAATAATGTTATAGCGAAAATACAATGTGGAAACCCCCCCCAAAAGTGCTATAAGGAGGCTAAAAAACCTTAGAGGAATATGATAGTGTACTACCTGACAACCTGCTGACGTGTTTGAAGGATAAATCCACTGGAGCTCCGTACATATTCCCACGTGTAATAGATCCACTCACCTGTGTGAGGACATGTGACGTCATGGTGAATTAGAGTCAACAGTGATCATCAAACACCATTCATTTATTCAAACTGTTCTAAAAAACAACAACACAAAAAGCTTGATTATAATGAATTCGCTGACACTATTAACTATATTATGGATTTGCAAAAAACACTACACAGCTATAAATTGCCTATTTCGACCTGATTTTCTGTAGCTGACCTACCTCAATTGTTGACATATCACAAATATCATAAACATACCAATAAACTACGGGATATTATAAAACCAACACGCTCTTTATCTTAAGTTATTTATAAACCCGTGTGTCGACGTGGCTAGATAGACGTTTGCCTGTCGAAGAGACAACAACGCGTTTCCAAGGAAACGAACGAGGTGGATTATGGGATTTTTGTCGTGAGGGTTTATATCCTCTTGCTGGATCATATATGTGTAAATAGATAACAATTACAATTAATTTACCCCACAAACTTCTGTACAATATGAACAGTATTAATGTATTAATTAAAACCATTTGGAGCGTGCGTGTGTCATTTTGTGTGCATGACGATTCTCTCGCTTGCTTTCTATTCCGGCGTACACCGAATTAATTCGTGGGGCGGAGTTAGACGTCAGCACTAGTTTTAGAACTGGTTTGACCAGCTGCAACCTGACTGATGCTGACGCAACAACAAAACATAAAGAAAAAAGCAAAATGTAAAAAGTTTTGTGAATGCTTTGTGCATTTTTAACTTTATTCTTTCCCACTTACCTTAAAGCGAAGCGAACCCACCACGGCACCAACCGGAATCAATAACGAGTGCGACGTTTAGTTTACTTCCTGCTTTTAAACCAATCAACTCGGGTTATTTTCAGACGCGTCTGTATGTGAATGCGGATTGGCTGGTTCAATCTTCTGCAACCCTTTTTGAATTGTGTCCGGCCCCTCATGCGATTATTTATTTCGTAGCTGTAGGTTCGTTTAGAAAGACGTAGAGACCGCATCTCTTTTCAGAGGACGAATAAATACTTTACAGACGAAAGGACAAAGTCTTCAAAGGTGAGTCACTGCTGGAGAGCAACATTACATTACCGTTGGTATTCAAGAATTCAAGAACACTTGATAAGTTACAGGTAACGTTAGCGTTACTGTAACCAACGAATGTTGGTTAATTTAAGGGTAACAAACTTCAGCGTATTGCTATATTTACTAACACTAAGTTAGCATTCGGCAAATTAACTAATGTTGGAGGCTTTGTTTAGGCTTTGTTTTTTGGTTTCCAGGTTGAACTCTATTTTGAGTTAAAGGTTCAGCCAGCATGACTATTAACTTGGGTGTCAAGGCTCTTCTCGGCTGGGTAAGTTCATTTAACGTTCATGTTATTGTGCAAATATATTGGATCACGCAAAGCTTGAAGTTAGATGGATCAGAATAGATTGGATGGATGGATGGATAGATAGATGCAGTTGTCTTTAACCAGTTTATTTAAATGATCTTTTTGCAGGTCAACACCCTCAAACTGTCCGACCGAGAAGTAGCTCTCGAGGATTTAACAGATGGGGCAGTCCTTCTGAAAGTTGTCTGTATGCTGTAAGTAGAAGCAATGTGTTGAAATGCTTGGCCTGTGTAAAGAGGGGACGGTCAATGACTGTTGAACTTCATTTTAAACCAGCTTCTCCTGTTACGAGTGTTCTTTCAAGTATAGAGATGCTTATTTCTTATTCTAGTTTCACCTTTTCTGTCAACTCAGGAAAAAGGAACCCAACTCCTGTTTCAGTAATTCCATCGAGGAGCGGTTCAAGATCATTGCAGACTTTGTGGAACGTGAGTTTCTCTGTGCAACCTTTTTTTTTTTTAATATCACTATTGGGTGTGGTCTGAAGTGTGCCACACGGTGTACAAAACACACACCCGGAGAACCACTGTTCTCATTTATGTTAACCTACTAAGTCTCACAGTTAAGACAGATGTTGAATATTGCTTTCCTTTGAGAATTAACCTTTTGTATGTTTCTTTTGTTTATTAGGGGATTGCAGATTTAGTCCAACCAAAGGAACTTTATTATTTTGGGAGAACATCAGAGATGGCATCAACCTTCCAGTAGAAATTGCAAAGGTACAAGACTAAATAAAAACAAGAAAAAGACTTAAGACACACAAACAAAATGGACCCTTCTGACCCGTTCATTGTGATACCACCAGGTGATATTGTTGCTCGTATATCACGACATAATGAATGACCGCCTGACGCTGAACAGGTTGGATTGCGATGTGGAGGTAGGCATTCCCTGATTTGTTATCAATTATCATGTGTCCACCACTTAGAGGCATCACATTTCATTCATCACGTGTTGTGCTATCAATAATTCTGTGGGAATATGAGAGATATCCATCTATCTCCCACTCTTATCTGTTAGCGAGAGATAGCGAACCTAACTGGTTCCTTTGTGATGGAGAATGACGGCTGCGTTTACTTGAGCAGAGGACTTGATGCCCATTTGGCGAGGAAACGTAAGTTAAATATTTGTTGAATCTTTCATTTCTTCATGCCATACCATAATAGACATTAGTATCGCACACCTAATGCTGCTGTATAACACTAGCTTTCTGGTTGGGATTTAACATGCAAGGTGTGAAGTTTGTCAAATCGCGTTTCTCCATAAATTTCAGATTTGCCCGTCTCCCGTGAAATATTTGAGCGACCAACAACCGCCTCGACCTCGAATGTGTCGACAGTCTCGTCATTTTCAGATGACGAGTCCCCCGTCTTCCACCGCATACCCAAAATAACATTTGTGGATATGGAAACTGTGGCTTCCTCCTCGGTTAGGTACCGGTGTGGTTTTGAATTCTTTCAATCCAGTGCTTATCATATACATCAAATGTGAAATCTGCAATTTTATGCACACTGTAACCAAAACGTTGGTTTGGGTATTGATCTATCGGACCTCTTTACGAGACATTTTTCAGCTTAATAAGTTGCTTGTCTCCATTGTAAGACCTTCAGCCCGAGAGAATAAGCAGAAGTATCATTAAAACTTTGTCTGAATAGACATGGTATATGGTAGTTGTTTCATATCCATGTATGTAAATGCATTGGATATTGTTATGATTTGACTATAATTCTTTTATTCCCACAGCAAGTCTCCCCTGCAGGATATCATGAACACGCCTAAATTTCAACTGAGGAAGATGCAGCGACAGATGATCCAGGAGCGAGACTACAGAGATGGGTTGGAGAGGGAGCTGGCCAGCAAGCTGGCACTCATTGCACAGAGAGGTGCCACATTTAAGTGTTTGGATAACACCATTGTTAGTTGGGCAACTGAAAGTGTGCATTATAATGTTGTCTGTCTTTTCATGCATGTTTTTGTTTCTCCAAGTTTAAAGTCTGTTCTATACTTGCTTTGTTTTCTTCAGAGTCTCATATTAGCCAGTTGCAGTACCGCCTGGATAAAATGAAAGAAGAGCAAGGTGATCAGGAGACTGTCATCAGGGAACAGCTCAATGAGATTCAGACAAAGAACAACACGTAAGTACCCAAGGGGCTGTAAGTAAGGCCTATTTATTAATGCATCACAGAGCTAATAACATTTGTACATCAAAGATGTGTGTTCAACTTGAATTTGCGAATAATATTTACATCTACAGGCCGTGACACGTCCCCTGCTAAACTAATAAATGACGGGTGGTTTGATGCTATTATATAACATTCTTCTCGTAGCAATAAGATAATCTATAACAAGTCTCACATTTTGCTCAAGACATTATTTCATACCATGATCCGTCCAAAACATTCAGAATTTGTTGTGAAAGTAACTGAAGAAACTGTTTTTTTTTTTCTGTCTTAGGTTACAAGTGCGATTAAATGAGATGTTGACTCAAAATAAAGACCTGAAGAGTAACTCCTCACTTATGGAGCGCAAAGTGGATCAGCTGTCAGACGAGAATGGTTTACTCTCATCCCAGGTAATGACACTCTCCTCCCCTCATAAGTGAGAAGACAATCGGTAACGGGTCATGTGCCAATTGTACGCATTTGGGGAATATGCAAGTCTCAGTGGGGTCGATGCTAGTAATAACCCTTTCGCATGACGCAGTCACATGTTGGAATCAAAACGTCCAGTTAACACAGATCGTAAAGGCTTTCTTCTGATATTTTTGCAGGTGAGAACTGTGTGTTCACAGCTGGCCATATTTGAGGCAGAAGTTGGCAGGCTGGCGGAAACTCAAGCATCCGCTCAGGACGAGTGGAGCAGCAAAACGGGCCACCTACACTCTGAACTGAACCAAGCTACCACTCAAAAGGTAGGTACACCATCACAAGAGACGCTAGAAACTGCTTTTGAATTGTTAAATCTTGAACTCTGATTCAGGTCGTCTCCACTAGAACTAAATTAAACAATCATACGAGTTTTGTCGTGATTGGACATTTTTTTTTTTTTTTTTTAATTCTACTTTTCCATTAGTCTGATTAATTGCATTTCTACTCAGTTTTTTTTAAAAAATGTAATATGATCCTCTTTGTTTCTCAGGAGCTGCTGACTGAACAAATTCAGATCCTACAGGGAAAGATTTCCTGTTTGGAGGATGAAATAACCCGGGCCTCTGAGGAAGAAGTAGGAGAGAACATGGGACCTGTAATGGAGGTACGGTCCACGATTCTATGTGGAGTTCAGAAAAGCTTGTCAATCAAATATAATCAGTCTTTTTGGATTAGATGGCTACTAATTGTGTTCTGTTTGATTTATAGAGAGAAATGTTGGACACTGAAATCAATGGTTTGAAGAACGAGCTGGAGACCACATTTTGCTGCCTGAAAAAGGCTGAGGTGGAGATTGAGGCCAAAACACAGCAGCTGGCGGAGTGTCAACAAGAAATTAATCAACAAAAAGAGCTCCTGAAGCAACAGGAGGCCCAAACTGAGGCAATTATTCAAGCCAAGGATGAAATTATAGACCAATTGAAAAGGGAGATCACTGAGCAGAGAGCTGTCATTCAGCAAGAGATCCAGGATCTCAAGATTCAACTTGAGCAAGTTGAGCAGCAGAAAACTGAGCAGATGACCAGACTACAACAGCACATTGCTGCTTGTGAACAAGAAATTGAAAAACTTAAGGAAATTAAGAAAGAGAAGGAAGGCCTTCTGCTCCAGACTGAAGAAAACGTGACACATCTTGAGACAAAGTTATCTGCTGCCAGTTCTCTCTTGGTTGATAAAGACCAAG
Source organism: Anarrhichthys ocellatus (assembly GCF_004355925.1). Classification (NCBI taxonomy): domain Eukaryota; kingdom Metazoa; phylum Chordata; class Actinopteri; order Perciformes; family Anarhichadidae; genus Anarrhichthys; species Anarrhichthys ocellatus. The sequence continues at coordinate 5,347,942 of NW_022280054.1, read as the reverse complement.
AAATTAATAGTCTCAGAAAAGAAGTTTCCATTCTTACAGATAAAACCCAAAACAACCAAAATGAAATTCAAACTAAAGAGGAAATGCTTGCCGAATTACTTCTGGAGAAGTCTAATGAGCAAGACATTTTTTGTAATAAAATCCAGACCCTAACCGTCCAGGTGGAAGACCTTAGCTCGTCTCTCAAACAGGCTGAGCATGAAATTGAACTCAAGCAAGACCTACTGGCTAAAACCCAACAGGAGAATGACCAACAGAGAGAGGTAGTCCAACAACAGATTGTAACTGGCAAAGAGGAGGTTCAGAAGTTAAACGAAGAGATACAGGTCAAAAACAAGCAGCTTGTTGTTCTGAAGAAGGAAAGCTCTCAACAGTCCGAATTGCTGGAGCAAGAGATTGCAGGTCTGAAAGGCCAACTAGAACATCTGAATGACTCTCTCAGAAAGACTGACGATCAAGTTCAGGCTCAGAAGGTTCTGCTTACAAAGCAAGAGCAGCAAAGTGCTCATCAGACAGAGGCCCTGCAGCAACAACTGTCTGCTTCTGAAGAGAGGGTAAGGAGCATGAAGGAGGAGATCCAGACTAGAGAGGAACAGATGAACATGTTGAAAACTCAAAGTTCACAGCAGTCAGAACGACTACATCAAGAGATGCAAGAGTTAAAGAAACAGATTGAGTGTCTTAGTTCCTCACTGAAGAATGCAGAGAACAATTTGCAATCCAACAACGATCTGTTTGCTGAACAGCAACTACAGAGCACTCGGGATACGGAGTCACTCCAGGAGCAGATGGCATCATCTCAAGATGAGGTGAAGAAGCTGAATACAGAGATTCATGCTAAGGAGGAGCAATTAATTCTGCTAAAGTCTGAGACCACTACACACTCTGACATGCTACAGCAAGAGATTGAAAGT
>NW_022280054.1:5325760-5347018 GCF_004355925.1 Anarrhichthys ocellatus | reverse complement strand
TAAAGAGGAACAGGTGACACTGCTGAAGACGGACAGCTCAGTGCAGTTGGAATCGCTACATTCAGAGATTCAAAGTTTAAAGACGCAGGCGGAACTCTTAAAACTGGAAAAACAGAAACTCTTGAAAGGGAGAGAAAAAACAGAGGACATTGAGACGCTAAAGCGAGACCTGCAGGAACAGCTGTCTGCTAAATCGGAGGCTGCAGAACACTACAAGGCACAGGTTGGTCAGATAACATGACACAATTCGGTTTCAGTACTTCTATTTAATACAACTATACTGTCAAAAATTGCTTGAGATCTTTTCCTTTCTGCTCGTTACTTATTGTTTGCACTGCAGTTTCCTGTGCATACTTGGTTGGTCTGTCTGTTCGGTGTCGGATGACTAGTTTGGACTCAGAGATTCATGCTGAAATATGTTTTTATTGTCACAATACCGCAGATGGAAAAGGCAGTGAGTCATTACAATGGGAAGAAACAGCTTCTCCAGGACAGCCATGGGGAGGTGGTTGAACTCAAGCATTCCTTGGAGGTTAAAGAGCGAGAAGTAAAGGCTACTACCGTGGAAAACGAGCTGCTTAAACTGGATTTGGACAAGGCCCAAACTAATGAGAAGGCCCTTTTGAGCAGGGTGGCCAGTTTGGAGGCACAGGTTGGTATTGTTTTTTTTTTTTTTTTTAAAATGAGAAAAGAGACAATATTTCTTTTTAAAATTAGTGTAAAAAAAAACATTTATAGTTCAGTTTGATTGCACTTTTTTTGCTGCTGATCTTTATCATTTTTATCTGTTTTCCTTTTAGCTGTCTTTTGCGGACCACAACCTCCGGGAACAGAATAAAATGTATGGGAACCAGAGAAGTGCAACCGAGTTGTGTTATTTGGAGGTCCCATTTGCTGCCTCAAGTAATGACACGAGAGCACAGCTAAAGAGATCCGAGAGCTCCGACAGCCTGGACCAGAGCTCTCTGGAAGACTCTTTGAACGCTACAAGGTAATGCACCGCTCAGATACGTAAGCATGACTTCTTTTAGGGCCGTGCTCGTAACAAAGTAAAGAAGAGACGAGAAGAAATCTTACATCGGAGGCATTGTGGGAATATATTGTGCTTGCAATCTCGCACAATACTGTTTTTTTTTCTTACCGTTGCAGGAAACTGTCAGCGCCTGATGAGTCGAGCACACCGCTTGTTCGCAGTTCAGAGCGCTTGGCAGCCAAACGTCGAGGTCTACAGGAAGAGTCTCTGGAAACCCTGTATTTCACACCTTTAAACAGCAGACAGATCAACAGGTACGTCACACAGTTTCACATAATGGCCACCTTTTTAGGAGGTTTTATTGTTTACAATGAGTGAGTGAGTGAGAGTGGAGGGTGTTGTAGAGTTCCCCTAAATTAATTTTCAGTAAAGTGTATACTAACTGCAGACGTGAGTGTCTTTGAATTGCTTATATTTACTCAGCCTTCTCCAGGCTCCAGGCCTTAATCATGCACAAACTAATACTGAATTACTCAAGTTACAGACTCATTTGTCTATTTTTAAATTTATTTTTAAACGTATCCCTGGGCATTTCTCTGTAGTCTATACAGACAATTTCCAGATTTTAGTGAAACCAGAATCATTGTCTTTTCTCCATACTCTTTTATTGAGATCTTTGTTTCCTTTGTCATCGCCTAGGACCGGTACAGAGCACAACATGGAACTGGATTCAACCCGGAAAAATCCATCTTCATCTGTCAAACGACGCAGGACCACACAGGTTATTAACATCACCATGACCAAGGTGGAGGACACTCACTTGCACACTTACTGCATGTTCACAATAACACACACAGTTGAAGACGCTACATTTGAATAATCACAATGGGTTCTTCCTCACTATTTTTCAAATGCAGTCATTATGATGATGACATTGGATTATTTGTGTTTTTTGAGGGTTCAGCTGACTCTTAAATTCAACTCTTAATTTGTTATCTTTAACATTGTTGTGGTAGGTTTTAACCATCTTGCTGTAACTATAATTAAAGAGCTCTGTGTACCTTTCATGTTGTTGGGAGTACTGCTCCCAGAACACTCCAGCAGTGTAAAGATGCAGTCAAATGGTTGAACCCAAAGGTTTAAACTTGCCCTTTCAAAAACATTTCCACACTCTAGTATTACTGTAGCCTTTGAGTGATTGTTGAACTGTTATCGTAGAAAACCCCAGGCGGCGGTGAAGATGAGACTTTCTACAGTCTGTCATCGGCTCGCTCCCACCCAAACCTCTCCAGTTCCCACTCTGCTCGACCCGTGGCTTTGGAGTCGTTTGACACACCTGCCAGAATGACCGGCGCTGCCAGCGACCAGCTCATCGGTCTTCCAGGTTACAGACGCAGCACACTCCATTCACAGTGTAAGTGTGATGTATCTAAAAAAAAAAAGGGACAAAATTGTGATTAGACTTTGGATCATCAACATTTAGGGGGCCGATCTACTAATTAGTTACTAATACATGGTGATTGATCCCAGATGGGTATTACAGTTGGTGTGTATGTAACTCTTTTTTTTTTTTTTTCTTTTCTACATCTTCAGCCACTAGTACGTTCTGTGCAGGGGTAGAGAACGAGCCGGAAGGCGGATCTGATGATTGGAGGAGGATTGCAGAGCTCCAGACCAGGAACATGGCCTGCCTTCCTCATCTAAAGAGCAGCTACCCCGTAGAGTCTGATGTTAGTAGAGAGGGACACTTGCATACACACTGAACATGATGGGAATACAGTCACACATATACATTATACTTATTTTTTATGAAATCTCTTTCTCTGTTCTCCTAGACTTGCCGTGGCAGTACATTCCTTTTCACAGACGAAGAACTCCGTATGGGTGACCCATCGGACACAATCCGTCGGGCGTCCACGATGCCCGGCCAGCTGCAAGACTCTCTAGCCTCCCACCGGGTCTCCTTCATGGCGGGACACTCGGGTGCCGCTGCCAGTACTCGTTCACATCGTCTGTCCCTGATGCCGGACCAGCTGCCGTTAAAAACTGTCAGCACAAAGCGCTCTGCATCGACGTTGTCCGTACATCACGCTTCACCTGAGGTCGGTTCGCATTAGAATGCACAGGAATATTTGTTACATCTAGTGTAACCTCATGGCTGCGCTTGACTAAAGCACAGTAGATGAATGTTTTATAGCATACAATTGTACATTATTTTTCTTCAACTTTAATGTTTTCCTTAGATTTCTTTAATTTATAGTTATTGATGGTATAAATACTGTTAGTTTAGCATTTAAAATTGACTTTTTTTATAATGCTTATTGTTACTGTGTTGGTTTCTTATTTCATTGGTAGTCTGAAAGCTTACTCTTTATGTTGATATAAAGGTAATAAATGACCATGAATCTGAAATGTAACTTCCTGAAACCCTCTGTCTTTTTCTTGACTTGTCTTTCTCTTTTCTCCATCTGACAGAAAAGGGTGAAGGCCAGCTGCTTCCCACGTCCACTCACTCCCAAAAACAAGATCAGTGGACCTTCAAGCTCTCAGCTTCGCCCTGCCCTCAGTCCAGTGAGTCCAACACACGCACCCACACAAAGAATAATTTGGTCAATTGAAAACAAAGATGATGACTAATTTATTTTATTCATGTTGTCTTAATTAAACACAATTGTACATATAATGTTTTGCGTGTATAAATTTAAGTTCCACCTCTATTGTTCTCTCAGGCTGATCGGAGGGAGTCTATGATGTTCAATATTGAGAACACCCCGAAAAACGGCAACTACCTGAAGAAAGGGCTGAGCAAACTGCGCAGCTCCACCCGAAAATCCCCGGGCAAAAGTTCTAAGAAGTCGCCCGCTCGCACATCTGCGCGCAAGTGCCAGGAAAACATGCCTTCAGGAAGTGTCCGAGCAGGCAGAGGCTCCAAGTCACCCCAGATGGCCTCTAAAGGCCAGAGAGCCACCAGCAGGTCTGCAAAGTCTCCTCTGACGGCTAGTGCTCGCAAGGTAATAACTCTCACAGACAAAACCACTCTGAATTTTACAGGCCACACTTAGATAATCATTGTTGTGGAGTGGCAGGGGTGGAGAAATCTGTTTAGATGAAGTGCATATGAGGCAGCAGGTATGACGTAGAATCTCCATCAGCTCATAATCAAACAACAACAACAGCAGCAGGTAGTGGAGATGCTCTGGTACCAATGTTGTCAAACCTGTGCCATTAACTTTGCTCTTTTACTACCTCATTGGTACTTTACAGTAACAGTACCGACCCTTTTTGTCTGCACATATACAAGTGTACCTAATAAACTGTACCAAATTAATAAATGCAAAATTACCAAACGACTGGAGATGGATTATATTTGTCTGTCCCTCAGTAGCGATCTCACTCATGAAACAAAACGACATGATGGTGAAAGAGATCTTGCTTTAAATGTGTTCAGTTGTTACATCTCAGTAACTGTTTTCAGAAACACGCACCTGTCAATGAAGAGAATGTTGCTGGAAGTCTTAAAAGGTCATTAAAGTGATTTTTATTTAGTGAGTGGCGGTTTGCTTCTTTCCACTGGCTGCTTGTTCTCACGGTGTTTTCATTTATATAACAACCTACGGGGTGTCCACGTGTATCTGTCACTCAACACTAACAGCATGTGATTTACACTTCTACTTAATGTAATATCGTCTTAACATGTTTCTCTGTGAGCTTTGGTTTAATCAGATTATTATTTTTGTTTTATTCCACAGATGATGAGCAGGTTGAAGGTGTGAGGACAACTTCCCAAATTGGATTCATAATCGTCTACGGTTCTACTTGATTATACTTTTTTTTTTTTTTTTTTTTTTTTTTTCACTCCCTGATGTTTTTTTTGTTGCTGTCCTTCAGGGCTTTTTATAATCGGGGCTTTTTACAATCTTGTCTTAATCTACTTTTATTTCCTCTGTATTATATTTACATGTTTGTTAATAAAACGATTTTAAATGTCCCATTGTGTGAAAGCCTGCTAGTTGAGCCTTTACCAGTTCTTGGAGTCCATGGATGGTCCAGAGCTTCACCTCATTATTTTATACACATATCTGTCACGGCATCAACATTTTCAGACACCATTGCTTGTAACAAAGATGGATTTTGATATCTGATAGGCTACAAATACAAAATTGTATTGATCTACATGTTTAGAAGTTGAACAGTGGAGACACGGATGTTCAGTGTGTTTCCAAGAACATGACTGATTCATCCATAATTCAACAATTACAATCCGTGTAAACCTTTGTAGAATAGTGCTGTTTATTTCAGCCATGGGTGTACTCTAATCTTAATCTTTTTATAATGCATCCATGCTTTTATCGCCCGAGTTCCTGACTATTGAGCAACTCTTAGACTTCCGGTATGCGCATTAACACCTTCAGAATAAAAGGAAAATATTTTGTTTTGTAGTTCTAGCATGCATATTTCACCGTCGTACCTTGTAGAATAGGCCATGCAGTCTGATGGAACTTTTAATATTGTACAATGATTAGTTTGGTGTGTAAGTAATTTGATATCTGCTATATGCATCGAAAGTAAAGGGGGATTTTGAAGTGAAGTAACTGTCAATTCACCGTACAATGTACAATTTGGCTAACTTTGAGCGCCTAAAGGTTTTTCTACTTATAAATTGGACAACTACATTATGACAACATGAAGATAAAGTACATGCAAAACTGAGTATTTCGTTTGTGCCTTAGCAATCAGCAAGGATTCTTTGACAAAAATGCTCCCATCACACAGTATAGTTTGAGTATATATTTCATGTATATGCACACATTAGACCATGTTTGCGTGAAGAATATGCCAGGATGAGTCATGTGACGCATTCTTGTGCCGACTGCTTGTGGATTGACGTTTGTCGAGATAATGCTTTTATTTTGAAGTGGACCGGAAGTCATACTGTTATTGGCGAAACACAAAATGAGCAGGAACCGAAAGTTGGAGCTGACAACGAAGAGGAAATAACTTAAAAACCGACGGCTGGCTCATATAGCCTTACAGTTTATAGATTATTTTATTTATATTCATTATTTGCTAGTAAACGTTAATTTCTGACGTGGCCATTTATTCATAAACATGTTATCTTAAGTATAAACGTTAGCATAACCAACAACCTTTATTTTACAGTAGCGTTCGCACGTTGTATTAACGTCTTTTGGATGTAACGCACGTTAAAGTTATTGCGACACGTAGGATTTACATAAATCCATTCTACAGCTCGTGTGTTTGAGTGTATTGCTGCCGGAGAGATGGACCCGGACACTGAAGTGGAAAGGTGGGTGTTGTCGCACAGCTCTTTGGCAGCAGGAGAGGAGTTCACCTGCCATCTTTAATTCTCTGTCACTTTAAGGAGACGTTTCACAAGCAAAGTTACTTCCGTCGGTTGACGTTAGGTTTGTCACACCCACGTGCGTTCAACTGTCACGTATGGCCCAAATGTGTCACATCTTGTTCAACTACTTGGTCTTTGATTGACCTAACTTTTCATATTGTCCATATGTATTATTTTTGACATGTAGCCCAGTTGGCAATTAATAACCTATCAAACTAATTTAAAAAACTGTGTCACATACCTCACATTTGAACACCTGCTTTTCGTCCCCTCAGGATTTTTAGGCAGGAGAATTCAGAGGAAGATGAGGAGAAGGAGGAGAAGATGAAGAGGCCTCCCTCCAGCTATGGTTCAATGAAGAGTGACGATGATGTGATGGAGGAGGAGGAAAAAATGGAAGAGGCTGACAAGGTCTCCTTCTCTTTCCTGTTTCCAATGGCGCTACCTGCATCGACTGCTCATGACGGGACAGGGTACTGTGTCTCTTCGTTTAATATTTAAGCATCAACCAGGTGTTTTTGTGGTTGGCCATTGTACCACAGATAACCTGGTCTCACCAAGGGGGCTGTTGTCCCTCATCTTTTTGCCAGGTTGCAGATGATTCGCTCAGCGTCTCCAGAGACCCTCTACACCATGACCACGCAGCAGACTAGACCACCGGGAGCTGTGGTCATTGACACCAGGTGGACACACACACACACACACACACACACACACACACACACACACACACACACACACACACAAAATCAAAAACGTGACAAAGCATCATGGTGATCCTTGGAGGATATTTGCAGTGCTCTTTCTTAACTGTTCTTCCTGGTGTGTCTGTCAGGTCTTCTGATCTGGGGGATTTCTCAGAACCCGACGATGAGGAGGAGGATGCAGATGAAATTTTGATAGCTAATTCCCCTGAACCACCTGAGCCTGTTGAACCGGAAGACGAAATGCAGGATGAGAACGGCCAGCCAGGTAGACTACACCCAGAGCAGGACCTGCCCCACATATTCAAGGTTGGTGTGATGCCTAATATATAATATAATATTCTCCTTTCTTAACAGAAGTCGTTGTTTTTTGCTCTGTTCTCAGGACTTTGTTTGACCTGATGATGCATTTCAACTTAGTCGTTTCTTTGATTGTGATACATCCTAATAACACAACAATAATGTAATTGTGACATTTACTTGATATGACCCAAAAGGTGCCCCCATCAACATGTTAACGTGTGTTTTTACGCCCTTCTCTCTGTCTACAGAGCATCCAGAATGTTTTGACGGGGCTCACCAGTGACGACTTACTCAAATTTAAGGTGTCGTTTTACCAGTGGGAACCAAAGATGTCCCTGCCACAGGTGATGGAGGGAGACCTTCTTGATTTTGTGGACAGGAGCCTGGAGATGCTTGGTAAGAAAACACCGCTGTAGTACAAACAGTGTGAAGCTGTGAAGGGAACGCTTTGTGAGCTAGATTGTTTAAGAAGTAGAGTTTAGCTGTAAGACAACTGTAAACAGGAAATCTAGCAGCTGGAATAATTATTGTTTCATTAACGGTAAAATGTGTTTATAATGATAAGTACACATGGACCAATGTGCCGTTAGTGATTCCTCACTGTTTTTATTTTTGTTTTATTGTAATTCTGTTCTGCAGGCCAGGATCGTTCCCTGTTGCATACAATAAATACCCTAGAAAATATCGCCAAGAAACCAGAGGCAGAGGAACTGAGGAATAGCTGCAAGAGAGGCAAGTAAACTCTGGTTTGATCTCAACACACAGTCTAGTATTGGTTTGATGAGACTATTATAACTAGGCAGAGAGGTGGTGTTGCAGGTAGATTGTTCTTCCAGTGGGAGATCCAGATGCCAGACCACATGTCGTTTTTTTTTTGTAACTTTCCTCATTCTCTCTCTCCACCACCAGCGCTGATCCGTTATCGCCTGAAGCAGTATTTGATAGAAAAACACCAAATCATCCGCGAGGGGGTCGTTCGAGCCGGAAGGCAGAATCTCCTCGATAACATCTACGTCGAGCCCCATGTTACCACCCGTGGTTACGGAGGAGTTGACCCCTCCCACGAGTATGGGAGGAGTCCCATGAGTCCGTCAACTCTCCAGGTCCCCACTGCCGACACCTTCGTGGGCTTGAACAATCTGTTCCGACTAAAGACGGGTGACGGCAAGCCGGTGAGGACGGTGGTGACCACTGGGATTCCAGGAATCGGTCTGACCGTCTCTGTCGGGAGAGTCTCCCTGGATTGGGCGGAACTAAAGGCCAATAAAGTGAATCAAATAACAAAAGTTACGTTTTTGTTTTTTTGACTATTTTTTTGTGTCACTGACATCATTTTCCTGTCCATGTTTTTCTAAGGATCTGCAGTTTGTCATCAAACTTTCATTCCGAACCTTCTGGCTCCTGCGGAAAAAAGAGCTTGCTCTTTCACAGAAGTCGTCCGTCGTGGAACTGATACAATACCATAATCCTGAGTGCAAAGACTTGAAACACCTGGAGGAGGAAGACTGTAAATTTCTCATCATAATGGACTCATTTGATTGTTACCAAGCCTCGCTGGACTGGCAGGTATCCCATCTGCACACATACACCTGAGACCCATTCACATTTGTGACAGTAAAAGAAATCTAGAGCCTGAATTATAACTACAATTAACAATATAACGAATCTCTTAATCAATTGGCAGTTTTTGAAAATAAGCAATGGTCTACTGAGCAATCCAGGCATGTTTCAAAGTCTACTTATTTGTTCCTAATCTAACAAATCAAACACGAGTGCTCCGATTGATCGGCCACCGATAATCAGCCGTGATCGGATTGGGCGATACTACTTCCAGCGATCTGTGATCTGCCCCAAAAATCCTGACCGGCGCACCCGTACCAGAAACTGATGGATATATATATATATATGTGTCTTTCTCCACAGAATGCTCCTGTGATAAACGACAACTACACCCAAGCACATCCTGACGTCCTGATAGTAAATATCATCCGGGGTACTGTGCTTCGTGGCGCCCGCGTCTGGATCCTGGGGAGACAGGCCGCTGTCTCACAAATACCATCTCAATACATAGACGTTGTCACAGAATTACAGAGCTTTAGGTGTGTGTGTCTTAATTTACTTTTGTTATTGTATTTTCTGCTGTTTTTAGCATTGTGTTATACCATCCTGTTAATGTTTGATTATGTTCACTAATATAATTTAATAAGTTAAATTCATTTCAACTTCTCTGTTTCAGTCCAGTTGTCTTTTTGTTTTTGTCCCTCTTTCCTCCAGTGACGAGAAGGTAGATGAATTCCTGAGCATCCGCTTCTGCAATGCAGAGCTAACGAGTAATATCTTGGCACATTACAAGCGCCTCCCATCGCTCCGCATACTAGCTCGACACCCGTTAGTTTGCTGGATGGTGGCCACGGTGTTCGAGCGCTGCTACAAATACCGTGACTATGGGGTGCACCCCCCCAGGCTGACGCCCTTCCATGGCAGCATTCTGATTTTCCAGACCAATCGCAACATGGAGTACTACTACGGACTGCCGGAGAATGATCTGGTAACGAGCACTTGTCGGTGTCTTTGATTGTATAAGTTACGTCGTAGTTCCCGGTGACTATCCCATAAAATATTCTTTTTAAGTATGAAAGTAAAACGGTAAAAAAAGTTATGGTGCCGCACATTTTCTTCATCAACCTTTCATTTTATTTATTTGGTAATAGAATGCAATTAATATTTTGTAATTTACTTTTTACGAGCGGACTAATAGTTAAAATTTGAATTAGCGGGATTCCACATCATGGACACTTGTACCATCTCATGCAGTCTGATGCAATTGACCTAAAATAAATATATTTATGAAGCTTATCATTTTCAGACTGTATTATAACTTCTGCCTCAACAATTACGCCAAGCTTTGAACACCTGATGATATAGTATCAACAAAATCAAAAATGGAGCTTGAAAGACTGAATTGTTCAAAAATAACAAAAGAGTAATTTGTCAAGAAGCAAATTTAACGTCATACTTCGTCATTTCGATGTTCTCTCTGCACTCAGAAATGGGGCACTGATGAAAACAACCAGCTCAATAAGATCGGCAAGATGGCCTTAAAGATGCTGGAGAGGAACACCGGCGTGTTCTTTGAAGAGGATGTGAAGGAGTTCGGTATGAAGGTGACGGATGTGACGGTGTTCTCCGGCCTCTGCACTGAGCTCCCCAGTGCAGCCTCAGACAGGAAGAGGACGTACTGCTTCCTGCACTTCAGCTTTCAGGTAAAACTCTTTCCATCTCACGGTACTCAAGTCTCAATATTCTGTTATACCTTTCTTTTTACGCTGCAGATAATAACAGATAATGTAACAATTAAAACAGGGACTCAAGATAAGAACTTAAAGAAAAGAAGAAAATGTTTAAAAACATTAGAAAAATCATGCTGCTGCCGCTCGAAATCCACCTACTAGACACCGGCCCTTCGGCCACCAGGACACCCCTAAAGATTCACCCTAAAAGTCTCCCCCCGTCTTCTCTCCTCCAGGAGTTCATTGCCGCTCTGTACGTCTTCACAATGTTTCGCTCAGAGTGCAAGAACGTTCTGGACACGGCGTTGTTGCACAAGCCCAAGCTCTTCGCATCCAAGGACCAGACCAAATCCGCAGTGGGCCTGGTCCAGTGTGCCTTGGCGCGGACCCTCGCCTCCCCGCCGGGACACTACGACATGTTCCTGCGCTTCCTGTGCGGCATGCTCAATCCGGACTGTCACGACAGTCTAATGCGGGGGTGTCTCTACAGCCACCGCGCGCCGAAGGTGGCCGGACTGGATGATGTGCAGCGGCTGCTTGAACAAACAATACTGACTGCTGAAGAAAACCGCGTGGAGAACTTAAAGGAGTGCCTTAGAGAAATGATCCAGAAGGATGAGTGAGTCGGGGTTAGATCGCATCGTGATAATCAGAGTCACTTTAAGGATATGATGGAGGAAAGAAGGGCACCGTTACAGCTCCGTTATTTAAACCTTGAATCCATAAGTGATTAAAGCGTGACGCTCAAAACACTCAACGGTGACGTGTTCCAGTCTGTGTCATTTAAGCTTTGATAACGATAGACCTTGGCTTTCTGTGTCGGTAATGTTCCTGCTGCACCAGACACATTCAACTGTTTTTCTATGCATTCTAGTACAGCGGAGCTTATGCAATACTTAATTATGTCACTTATGTCTTACAATGAGCACTAATCAAAAGGCATTCTGGATTTTAATTTATCCAGCTGTGAATGTTTTATTCAGATACGTTGGTCTGGGTTCTCGTCCACCAAACAGATCGGAGAGACAAAAGAAGACGTGTGCTGTTTAGAGAGTTGTTGAAATGTAAACTGAGCAGAAGATGTGATGACACTTGGAAGACGTGTGACTTTGTTGATTCAGAGTAACCCTCATACTACATTGTGATATGAAACCAATGTGCCTGATCTGTTCATATCCAACATTTAACCATTAGTGCCAACACACCACTATTATTTAGATTGACGGAGGCCACACAGAGGCCCCTCAGATTTCACATTTTGTCACTGAGAGGTGTGTATGTGAGTTTTAAAATGTGCCTCTCTTCCTTGCAGTGGGTCTGGTTTTGCAGGGGAATCAGACCCGATGACGAGCATTAAGAATAACTTTATAGAAATAGCCAATATTCTCGCTGATGGTCTTTGTTTACTTATGAAGGTCATGGAGAGGCATCAGTACTAATCTGAGACAGTTTGAAAACCACTCTAAAGTTCCTTGTAGTAACTTTAAATAGGTTCAGCTTTAAATCACAGTGTGTGTGCACGTGTCTGCTTATGTGTCCATATATGCTTTTTGTACTCGCTGAATTTTTTAATTGATCATTCTCTCTACCTTATCTGCGTCAATACAAAAGATGTGGTGGTTCTGAATCTTTTTGCATTTGTGTGTATTTGTTTTATAACACCTGACACAGAGGTAACTAGAGCAATGCACTCAGTAGTAGTAATACTCTGTAGTGTTTGATTGATGAATACGAATGCTGTAAAGCGTCGATAAAAAACAGACTTCATCCAAACTCAAAAACAAGCGGCGAGGTAACGTTATACAAGCATAGTGCTCAAAGTTGTATACTTAATAATACACTTCATACAATCGTGCTAAAACACAAAGGTAAACTCATCAAGCTGGCTGCTCAGCAGTGTGTGTGTGTGTGTGTGTGTGTGTGTGTGTGTGTGTACACAAGTTGTTGGCGCTTGGCATTATTATTATTAAGCATGTATAAACCAAAATATGGAGAGAAGTGGGTGAGAATGTGTTTTTTATTGGATGAATGATAACGATGAACCTACATTACATTACTTACAAAATTGGTTTTACAGGGAAGAAAAGCACATCAGTCAGTTATTTGAAAGAGGATGCAAAAATCAGTAGCCCAAAATATTCAATGAAAGTAATGGTGTAAATGACCCTTGTAGTTTCCAGATCCCCATCTAGTCTTTATTTAGAACCTGCAGGATATAAAGGAGACAGAACACTCTGCTTTTAACCTGGAACACACAAACAGTTTTCACACATTGGTCCCCAGTGGTGACCTATTTATGGCAAGGCCTTTCATTTAAACCTAAAATTTAAAAAATACACGAATTTGATAAACAATTTCATGCCAGAGAGGGTGTTAAACAAGTTTCCCATGGCAGATAAAAGGTAGCTCCTCATGGCAGTCGCTGTCCAGCAATCTGAATTCATCTTCTATCAGGATGATCTTTCCGCAGTGGTTGTCCAAAGCTGCTGTTCCACTTAAAATCCACTTCCAGGGGACGCTGACGCTGCCAAAGATGGACCGCTCCACACCACTTTTTCCAAGCCCGTCTGATTTTGCAGGACAGAGTTCACTGCGCTCTGCACTGTGCAGTTGGTGATTTGAACCAGGCAGGAGTTGTTACTGCAGCAGTGCTCCAGGGCACCAATCCAGCTTCCTCGTAAAACTGGAAACCTGCATCTTCATGCAAAAAAAAAAACAACCACACCCATGCAGGACCTGAAAAACCCACATGACAAATAAATGTATCTTTGCAGGCTGGATTCTCTACTGTAGTCTGATGTTAATGACCTCATATGTAATCTACCGGCATTGAGCATTGGTGTATCGCATCATTTAATGTTTAAACTAAATGAGAATAAAGATGTATCGCTGATAGTATAACCAACAAAAGCTGCACTCCTGTAAGTGGCCATCAGATGGCAGCAATAGCCTTTATTTTGCAGTGTCTCTCCATGAACCTAGTGTAAAACAGCTCACAGTGAGATAGTTCATAGTATCTACATCTGATTTGGATATTATGAAATAACAAAACAACTGTTGTCAGGTTTACTATCCCGACACTTTCCATGAAAACATCTTTCAACACATTGAATATAGTTATCACATTTTACTTTTACATAATTAATTGTAATCTTTTTAAATTGTTACCCAATATTTAACTGGCTCATTCAACTGTTATTCAGTCACTTTAAATACATTTTCTTCATTCCCACAGTAATGTAGTGCTAACTGAGAGAAACATGCTGGCTCATTATGTTTATATGGGCACTAGTCCACACAGCAGATAGACACACACCACCTCTCTCACATATCCTCTCACATACATGCACCCCTTTACATGTCCATATAACTCTGGTGAATGTCTCTGGTAGTTTCAGGTGCCCAGTGTTGTGTTTGAGGAAGATAAAGAACCCGTTAATAGGACGTAAGTGAATATCTTACCTTTTAGTAACAGTTAAACCAAGTTCTTAGATAAAAGAACGGTTTAAGAGGAGATTTAAAGCCACCATGTGTTTGAAAAGTTCTGACTCTGGCACCCTCCTATGGTGGTATAAAACTAAAACCACTGTGGCAAATGTATGGTCTTTACTGGCCTCTCCTCATAAACCACGAAATAAAGTTAATGTTTTAATCCTGAAATTGAAAAATCAACAAAAAAAAATGAAGAATCACAAGAAACAGAGCTGCAGCACTTAGACAACAGGTTTGACACATCTGTTTAGTGGATTATGTATATTGCTAAATGTTAATAAAAACAAGTAAAAAAAAAATACTAACATCTTCAAAACAAATCCACTGTAGTTGTGTTTTTAAAAGTAGAGCTGTGTGCTAGCAAAAGAGCCCAGCTTCATCTTCAACTGTTCAGCTTACTTGCCACATGAGGACATTGCTCTTGTGAATATTGTTTAGAAAACCTTTAAAGAAATTAAAGGAAGCGATTTATAACAACAAATATCAACATGGATGTAAATAAAACAGGGTCGTTGATTTTTCTCAGACCAACATGGACATGATTTCAGTTGTTTTTTTGCCCACATACGAAGAATAGATTTATTTCATTTGGCTCCCTTGTAGACTGAGACTATTATTTAAAAAATTACTGAAAAAAAATACTGAAACATACATTATTATTTTATTCACATTAAAAATGATAAAGTTGTATTCTGGTAATGGCCCCCAGATATTCACTGTATCACTGAGCTCTGGACGATCTTGAAACATGACAGGGATTGTCCATCTGTGTGTGTGTGTGTGTGTGTGTTTGTATTCCCTCTCTTCACATTCTGTCGTTATACAACATAATTATCAATAGATGGCTCAGTCACATGGCTTTAGACTGTTTGTGCCTGCTTCATGCAGGTGGTGTTAATGTCATGGCAGCAGCATGAACGGTGAATGCTGCGATGCTGATTTGATGCTTGACTTCGTCCCAGGCCTTCTCCGGATCAGCTGAGTTCTTGATGTCAAACAATGCATCATAGATTCCAGGGAAAGACACCCCTGCATATTTATTATGGCTGCTGGGAGCAAAAATCACATGCCTGAAACAGAGAAGAGGGGGCGTGGCCACGTTAAGGAATGTACTGGAGGTATTACAGATTCTATATTTTGGTGTTTTAAAAAAAAGCTCAAAAGTGTTAGTGGTAAGGCACTACACGTGTATTAGGCATGATTATGAACTATTTAAATTGTTTTATATTAAATCTGCAAACAGGCTTACATGAAGCGCCAACAGTATCAGTTTCAGTTATGCAGGATGGTTCTTATCGATTCAATCCAGTCTAGATCAGAACCTTACAAATCTGCTTTGATGGGTCTGCAGCCAATGTCAAGCCAAGAATTTCAATCATAGAGTCAAATTTAAGTCACCTGATTGGGCCAAATAAAGACACTGCAGCTAGTAATTACTACTTAAGATATAATTGCAAATATTTATAAATAGAGTGAGAGTAATCTGTAGCAAAGAAACCAGGTCAATGAAAAGTAGGGAAACCCAAATCTAAAGGGTTTAGACATGTGTGTCAGAAGAAGACAACAGAAGGAATTGAGAGCCTATGCTTTTTTATTGTGGAGTATGTATCATAGGTTGATTAAAGGAATGTAAGCTTGGCTTTAATTCAGGAGAAAATGTGAACTTGGGAAGAGTAATGCTGCAAAGCACAGATACACATCATGGGACATGCAGTTTGAAAGATAATGCTATATACCCTGTGTGGCTTTATCTACCTCTCTCATATGATAAACAAGTCGTTCCCACAGTCTGCTTTGAGTCAGCTGCAAAAACTAGGTCTGCTGATAAAAAAGAGCTCAACTATGCTTAAATTAAAAGTGGGTGAGAGAGTGGGAGTGCTTTTATAACCCTGTGGTTCTGAGAATGTGCTACCTTCAACTAGTGGACATGGGTCACTCACGGAGGTGTTGTAAATACTTTGCAGTAAAACTTTGCGTCCAGCACAAAGATAGCGGGATACTTTGTCTCCCGAGACTTCCCAAATTTCCTTTTCGTTTTTTGTAGAGGTTCATCTGGTTCTTTGTCAGTTGAATCAGTTCTCACATTTGTTTGATGTTGATGGGATAGTTGAACCTTTCACCCCGCAGTCAAACAACTTAATTTGCGTCGTCCTTGTCTCTTGCCTGTGCACACGTGAGTAAACGTGCAACGGTCTGGTTATGACTGTAATATCAATATTTAAATATCATGAATGCAACAAATATTTAAAAATGTAATTTTTTTGACATAGAACATTTAAAGACATGCAAGCAATTTTAGGAATTACCTGTACTGCCCATTCAAAGTAAAATGCAGAGCACAATGCCATTTAGTGGTCATAGTACTCAAGTTGTGTGTGTGTGTGTGTGTGTGTGTGTGTGTGTGTGTGTGTGTGTGTGCGTGTGTGTGTGAGACTAACCTGTAGAAGGGTCTGCCAGGTAAGCCCAGGGGGTCAATGAAGGCTCTCTCCAGATACATGAGCTGATCATTCATGACACGTACCTGCAGAGGACTGATGCGCACATTCACAGAAAAATGCCGGTCACACACTTGGCTAGACTGAATTTAGTGGCCACTTTTTTTTTTACCACCTCCCCTCATATTTAAATATGAAGGACAAACATTTTTTTCATATTTCAGCATTTGTTTGGACACCTAAAACATATGAAATGTTATTGTTACACTCGTACTCTGCTCTGTTGAGAGTCTGCAGGCGCTCATGGAAGTCCCTGGCTGCAACGCTGAAGTTTTCCGCAGCCGAAAACAAGGAATCTGAAAATATAGGAAAACAATTATTGAATTATTATTGTTAAAAGTCAGCGGGTTGTCTTTATCATTCAAACATTTCAACTTCAGTTAAACTTGATATATAATTACCATAGTCCGAGCACACAGTGACCAAAATCAACTCACCAAACGACACCTCGTACATCTTCATCTCCTCTGGGTGCGTCTGTGCCAGCTGTGCGATGCTCTGTGCGTACTTCACCAGTGAGTCTGCATACTGGTTGACGTCGAGAGGGAGCAGCTGGGAATCGGCCAATTGGAAGACAAGCCCACCTCTCACCTGGGCCACCGCCCGAAGCCTCTTGAAGGTGGGGTCGTAAAACTTCTCCACTATCTCAAAGGTTTCATACACACTGTGATAGACTGGATAGCTGCTGTACCGCTCTGTTTTCTAAATGCACAGAGGACATTTCAATGCGTTACACTGACAACACAGAGGCTTACAGTAACCTTTACTATAGAGATATACTCAATCTCCTTGTGCTCTAACTTTAACTCAACATTTAAATTACACAGAAATCACTTTAATTATAGTATTCTAAGTTTCACAAGTATCATAAACATTAAAACTGATAAAATGCACCGCGTTGTATGCTCACAATACGAACAGACACACTAAGATATTATTTAGCATACACAGCAATATAGTATAACAATGATCATTCTGTGAGTGCAGCGTGTCTGACCTTGTTCTTGGTGTATCTGGCTCTGGCTGCAGCAATTCCCAGACGGATGAAATAGGCCTCAAAATCACTGCCCGACCCGAGTTTACTGATCCTACAGCACACCAGAGTGGAGGACAGACTGATTTTGTGATTTGTTTCATTCATTTCTGCATCATTTGACTGATTGGCTAACAAACGTTACATTCAAAACTTGTTTTAAACACAATGCCACACAGAGACACGAGATAGTGGAGTTAATGCTTTTCAATAGTCTCTTTACATCATTGCATAGTTGCATCAAAACTGCAATATTTCTCAAACAGTTGCATTGAAGAATTAGTAATCATCTTATTGTCTTGTCTTCTACTAACTTCTGATTGCAGCGTTGTTCTCGTGGCTGCTGAATTTTAGTTTTCCTTGACCTGTTTTGTCTTTTATTGTTGGTTCTGTTGTTAGTTTGTGTACACCCTGGCTCTGACTTTGTACCTGGGTGCATCACGGTCATCTGTCCAGTTGTCCCTCTTGTGCCAACTCTCATACAGAGAAACTCCCTCCTCTCCTTCTTCTGGACTGGCTATCTACACGCAAACAGAGAAAGAAAGGGAAAGAGGCAAGACAGAGAGAAAGACAGGGAGGAAAAGACAGGAATACAGCTTAAGATTGAGAGTAAAAGAACAAATTAATTTGCTCAAATCAATTTCAAATTGCACCATTATTTTTGTGTGTATATGTCTGCTCACCTGCTTAGTGAGGTCGTACACCAAAGTGTGTAGCGATGGAGTGCAGTCAACCCTCAGCGTGTACATGCCTGGAATTCAAATAGATATACATCCACACAGTCGTGTTACATCCAAACTAACTATTTATTGAGAATATTGAGCTCTGCACTCATACGCACTCACCCTCAATGGCAGAGTCGGCGTTGACGTAGGCCACAGCTCTCTCCTGCAGCAGCTTGGCGTTATCCTGTAGAGAAGGGTGTGGTCAGTGTGTGTGTGTGTGCATGTGTTGTGAGGGTGTATGGGTCGGTTTATGTGTACCTCTGCCCATTCTGTAGATCCCTGCAGTCCAAACTCCTCTGCATCCCAGCTGGCAAATATCAAAGTCCTCCTAGGCCTCCAGCCTACATAGATACATACATACATACACACACACACACACACACACACACACACACACACACACACACACACCTCCTTGATTTAGTGGCATTGTAAGGACACCAGACCAGCGCATGCATGCTGGTACCTGTACACCCCTTGCAGAAAAATAAATCTGACAATGTCCTGGAGTGGACACAAACAGAGATGAGACTACACACACACACTAACTGAGTACTGAGTCACTATTGACACCATTATTCACAATCAACACCTGTAGAGACGTACCTTTACTAAGCAGCAAGCCAAAGCTCCTGACTGCTTCGTGGACCACGGCAGCACCAGACATGGGATCAATCCCTCCAAACACCCAGGCATCCCGGTGCCCTCCCAGAATTACATACCTGTCTACACACACACACACACACACACACACACAGAGACAACAGCACACATTATGAGAATTACCATCCAAACTTTACACCGTTAGTCTTTAAATCTGTATTGAACACACGATTAGTTCTTTCTTTCAAATAGACTGATACATTGTATTTCTTGCGAGTTTTGTTCAAAGCTGCAGCGTATAAAATACATTGAGCCACGCAAGTTTTGCTTTTCTGAATGTTTCTTTAAAAAAAAAGAAATTGCAACATTTTCTGACCAAAGGCCTTTAAATGAGCTCATCACCCTTTTATATCCTTTTATTATGATTATCTCAGTATTAGTGTCCAGACTGTCATTATTAGTGTTACACACATGTGTTGGTTATGTGTCCATTGTTGCTGAAAGCTTTAATGAAGGATTAGAGCCGGTTGGATTGTGGTACTGTATACCTGGCTCCAGAGCTCCTCTAATCCTGCCAATGACGTTGTAGATCCGGGTTATCTGGTTGTTAGTGTGGATGTTCATACGCACCTTCCTGAGACAGACAGGTTAAGGAAGAGGGGATTCACACAGGAGAGAAAAAGATACAGTGACAAACAAAGAGACAACAGAGGAACTGATCAATAGAGTTCCCTTTGACAGGAAATGACTAACGTGAACAGAATTTGAAAACATTCACAAAAGAATGGCATTTTTCTATTTGATTTTACAATGTATATCAGCCTGTTCATTGTGTTCATCTCAAGCAATGACAGACACAGATTGACAAAGTAGAATAGAGAAGAGGAAGGCAGAGAATGGTTCTTTAGGAAGTGTTTGGTGCTCAAAATTCACTTCTACAGGAAAATAATTAAGGCAAAGTAAGAAAATAACAGTTTATTATATTTGTTGATTTGGGGATTGTTCCTTCAGAAATCCACAAAACGTTCACCACAGTTCTAATGTACAAAAAGACACAGGCGATGTTCTATATCCTTAATTTGTGCAGCTTGTTTGTGTTTGGATGTGCTCAGTATGTTTCTCACACACAGGAAGTACAAGTGCCTCCATTGTATGCCAGTTGGCTACTTGCCACTGGGTCATTAAAGCTGAGAAAGAGACAAAGAGCAACAAAAGTGGAGAGACATTTTAAACAGACAGCAGTGAAGCAGGAGAGGAGAGACCATCAACTGGTGTGGAGAGTTTTACTGTGAAAACAGTAGTTTAAAACGAGGTGAAGTGGACACAAGTAATCATTGTTTAACTGGACATAAAAGCTGAATGTAGACACTTACTGGCTCTTGAAGTCATCCGTAAAGCCTGGACCAATCCTGTAGGAGACATCAAGAGTTCCTTTCCAGTTGTTGGGTGGAATCTGTCCTCCCATGTTCCTGAAAAAAATACAAATCAACAGCCCAATTTATTTAAGGACCCCTATTAAAATGGTAGTTTCTTGCACTGAATTCGAGATTCAAATCAAGATGTTTTCAAGGCCCGATGTAGTCCAGACTGAAATAACTCAACAATTATTGGTTAGATTGCCACCAATACATTCATGTCCCCCACCGATTGAATTGTAATAGCTTTTCATCCAGCACCACCATCAGGTCAGTTTTCACCTTCAAAGCTTGTGACATTATTTACCAAATGTTAGCATGCTAACAGGCTAAACTATGGTGAACGCTACCCGATCATCTGCATCCTATCATAGTCATCGTGTGCACGTTAGCATGTTGAAGTCAGCTTCACAGAGCCGCTAGCGTAGCTGTAGGCTTTGTCCAAATAGCACTGCTCTGAATGATTGAATGATTGAATTTTGGAAAAGTGTCGAGAAGAAAAGAGAAATATCTTTACTTCAGCAGGTGAAATGCATCATGGTAGCCAATTGGATGTACAGGAATCTTGGGAAGACCCACTCCGTCCTCAAGGCTCAATCTGTAGGTATATTCTGAAAGAGAGCAGACAATACTATGTTAAATAAACTCACACACATGTTAACACTCATACAGGCTCACATGTATAAGCACGCAGAGATACACACCCTTAGCGGGGTACCCGGGTGTGAGTGGGTCTCCTGCTCCATTCAGGTTGAGAACATTTCCTCTCTGAGCTCCTCCGCCGGGTAGGTTCCAGCCATCAGGGTAGGACTACACACACACACACACACACACACACACACACACACACACACACACAC
>NW_022280054.1:5288947-5325750 GCF_004355925.1 Anarrhichthys ocellatus | reverse complement strand
CACACACACACACACACACACACACACACACACACACACACACACACTCACACACATACATAAATAATTAAAAAGCTTTATTTGAATCCACAGATTGCATTTGTATCCTGGATTCAAATATGTACAGAGATTATAATATCTAATAGAATCTACAACTGTTTCCAGTCATGATCTGGTTCATAAATTTGTAGTTGTTGTTTGTTACAAGCCGCAACATTGATCTGATGTTGTTTTCATCTTGTGAGTCTTTGTGTTTCCAGCTAAATGTGGCCCTGGAGCCTGTAGCAGGAACTACCACAGAGGTGGTTTGGACTTATTTTGTCACCATGATAGCGCCACAACCGTGCAAGTTGCAGTCACAAAACTTTACAGGTGTTGAGATCAATACGAAGGCCAAGGTTGAGGGTGCTGGGAGGGAGAGCAAGTGTGGAAGGGGCCCCCTACTTTACGCACCAGTTTGATACCATCACCAGGTGTTCTGATCAAGTCTTGTTTAAAGGTTTATGATGTCAATATTGTCCAAAACACATGTAACCTCTACTACATCAACAAAGGCTGTTAACACACACACAGTTTCATAATCCACACAATGGAAAAATGCTCTGGTGCAGAATACTCTACCTGGACTCCAGCAGCACAGTAATCTGCTGGGTCGGAGAACATAATGATCCCCTTTGCTCCAGCTAACATGGCGTTTTTCACCTGGTGGAGCAAGACAGACAGAGACGGAAAATGTTATTTATTGCCGTCCTTTTTTTTGTCTGTGTGGATCACAAAATACGGGTGATTGGTTTGACATTGACGAATTGCTTAAAATATTAAAAGATGTGCACAAATGAATGAAATGTCTAACTGTATTCAGCAGCTTTTTAAATGATATCTTCCATTACATTTAACCACAGGTGTAGTCCTTTAAATTATAATATTCAGTGAATGACAGAAATCCTTTAACTGGCAGTTTCATGTAGAATCAAGACCAAGACTTTCCATACCTTATTGCCTCTGAATATTTTTCCATATCGGACAATGACAATCTTCCCAGTAACACTGATGTTCATCTCCTTCTGTAACTGGAAAAAGTCTTCTGTTCGACCATAGTTCACATACACCAAATCCCCCTGGCGAGAGACAGAGGGAAGAGACATCTTAGGTTATCAGATATCAGGTGAGGTAATGTCTAAAATCCTCGTTAACTTTACTTTTACTACTGCTGGGAAGATGTATTTAAACACCCCTGTCAGTATGATTATGTTGTTTGTATGTATGTTGTACCTCGGGTTGTCCTTTGGCAGAGAAGGCACTGTATGGAGGCACAATGTTAGAAACATCTTCATAACCCTCTGGAACTGGCTCAGCCAAGGAAGTGTTAAAAACCTGTGAAAGAAAGATGAAATGGCCCTTTATTATATTTAGTAAATGCTTTACAATGTGTAATGTATCCACTCTCAACTCTCTGGGAATTAGGCAGAGGGGGAAAGTATCTACATTTACTCAAGTACTGCACTTGAGCACAAAGTAAAGGTATTTTACTGCAATACAACTGAAAGCTGTACTAGCTACTTTACAAATCAAGATTTTTTGTCCCGGATTCAACTATTACTATTTCACTATTAGATGATCAATTAATTAGCCGATTGATATCTTAATACAATTTATAAAAAATGATGATAGTAATTTTCATGCAAAAATGCAAAACATCACGTGTCCATCTTGTCAAATGTAAGGATTTGAAAATCAAATTTCACCAATTTGTTTCCCAAATACCGTGATGTCGCAAGGATATTGTTGGGTTGACCAGTGGTGCTTTTGCATAAATAATCATCAGTAATGTGAATATAATGACTAAGTGGATAAAATAATACAGCAGTCTGGTAAGTTCAGAAAATGACATCACTTCAGTGTAATGCAGCCTTTAAAACAGGGAAAACACTTATGCCATAGAACATCATCCAAAATCATCCAATATCTCGTCTCATATCACGATTTAGATCTGATATATTATTGATATATGGTCCAGTCGTAAACTAAAATGTTAATCATGACTGCGTTTCCTGAATGGATCTTAGCAGCATGCTGCAGTATGGCCGTGTAGTATACCCTGGTCTGTTTTCTCCTGTTTGCCTCTGTGCCGTATCATTATCTGTACTCATAAGACACATACAGAGAGATTTATCTCGCCACAAGGCTATAAAAGGACCTTGGACTTGATTGAGCTGTCTTGCAGTGTTGTGTTGAGGTGGAGCAGGAGCAGAATGCAGCAGTATGTGGCTGTATTTCTCGTGTGTCTGTATGAGCTCCACTTGCACGCTGCAACTTTGTTATCTCCCCCAAACGGACTGAGAAGTAGTTGGACTGAATTAGTGTTGTTGTTCATGTGCGTGAGAAAAATCACAATCCCTTTGAACTTATGATCAGCAGGGGTTGAGTGTGGAGAATGGAGTATTTCATCAGAGAGCTTCAAGTGGGGAAATGGGATAGTATCACAATAAGTTTGGCAATCATTACACAAAAGCATTCATTTAAATTAGTTTCTCTCTGAGAACACAAGGCATGCAAATGGTCATTTTTAAATAATTTAAGTGGTAGCTGTGATTACAATAATACACCAGAAACAAGCACAGAGGTGCGATGTAATGATTACATGTGGGCAAAACATGCTTTGCTTTCTTGTCTTTGTTTTTTTTAATGTATTGATCTTTCTCAGCTTGAGTGCATTTGACTGGATGTGTCCGTGTTCTGTGCAGTACCTCACTGCCAAACTCATCAACTATCGAGATGTAATTCGGCTGTGATTTGTTGGGATAGGACAACAGCACATCATAGGGCACCATCTCCACCGTGTCCAGTCCAAACTCCAGCCACTCTTTCCTGATCTGCTCTGCGTATCTTAGATTTTGCTCTGTACCAGCCAGGTGGGGGAGTCGTGTAAATTTCCTGTGGAGAGGATGTAAACAGTTAGTCGCGGGGCTAGCAGTCGCTTACAGAATGAAACATGTTGTCTTTAGAATGGCTGGGGAAAGTGAGAGCCTCCAATGCATGCAAAGCTGTTGTTCTTGTTGTCTGACTTCAATTGAACACAGCATGATGCATATATCTAAAAAGCCTTTCTAACAACGATTAATTTGACTTTGACTGGCTCTGTCCTTTGTATTGAAGTGTCCCAGTAAGTCATGACAGTGTGACAGTGAGCCAGCATGCACAATTCCAGGAACCTGAAGCTGAAGCAGCTACATGGAATCCAGCCACCATTCATTTGATGATATAAACCTGTGCTTTTCTTGCATTGACATGTCACAGTAAGTAACATTTTAAGTAACAGTGAAGTGTAAATTATTTTATCCAGGAAAGCCCCAAATTCAATTTGCCTTTTGGCCACCTCAGACAACCATGTGTAGCTATAGGCTATTAGTCTGAGTACTTTTGTTCAACAAAAAAAATCTTCCATGTGTGCAAGTAAAACGTTTGGCCTCTTGGTGGAGTTGTAACATGAAACATTAGGGGATCACTGCAGTCTTTAGAATGCATCCCTGTATGGCTGAAAGTCGGTGGACAGGAACTCCTCCATGAGAGTTAAAGTATATTTTCTTTCCTGTCAAAATCTCTTTTAAAAGAAGACTACTGTGTTTGTCATTTGGTTCACTTGTGCTGATGGACATGACAGGTTAATGTGTTCGTCGTGCAGTTTACCTGAGGTGTTGTCTGATCTGGTCCGGCTTCATTCCCTCCAGTAACTCCTTCAGATATTTGCTGGAAGTACTTTTGTTTGAAGTGTTTGGTTGTGTTGGCTTTGCAACCCAGCCTACAGCACACGTACAAACAAAACACAGTGCAGACAGTTACTGTGTTACATGCAGGATTTCTAAGTGTTACTCGCTGCCCAGTTGCTTTGCATTGTGTTGGAAATGATATGTTAAATGGAGTTGTGGTTATGGACAGCATGTGTTAGTCTGCAGTGAGCAGGCAGACGTGAAATGTGTCAGAGTAGTGACAAACTAAAAGCTCACACACACAACAACATACCTTCAAGACTCAACAAAAATCAGCAACTGCCTCTACTTCCATTTATACACTTGTCATGGTCAACTTTCCCCCGTTCTTTTCATTGTTAAATAATGGACTTTCATTCATTATCAGCAAACACACAGAGTACAGTAGATATCCCTTGCAGATTGAAACTTACTGCCCAGTGTAAGTTTCTGTTGTGTTGTCATGTCTTACCTATGATGAAGCCCAGCAACAACAAACCCGTCACAATCACACTCCACTTGATCCACCACATTAACCTGGACTCCTTCCTCATTGTTAAGCTGTACGTCCCAGAGGCTTCCACGCACCGGCACGGCTGACTCTGCAGAGTAGGCTCGCAGAGATAGTGATAGAGATAGAGAGTAATTTGTTAAGTAGTGCACAGTGGAGGCATGGGAGAGTGAGAGAGGGAGACAAAGAGAGGGAGGGAGGGAGGGAGGGAGTGGGGTAGGTGACTTTCTGTGTCTGGCAAAGACAGAGGCAGTGAGTGACAAGTTGCAGACGAATACAAACAGGGAGCCGGTCATTAGTGGTATGTTTGGCCAGTCGACTGATGACTGTCTTTTGCACCCTGGCCATTTATGTGCTGACTCAGTAATACTCAACATGAGACAAGATGGCCAAGAATCGAGAATCCAGCCAACAATAAGCTGTAAAAGTCATAATTCAGTGCAGAAAGGAGTCATGAATGAGTTTCTACAGACTGACACTGAATCTGCAGACTCAGCTCATATAGAAGAGGCGTCTTACAGTAAAGAAGACTCATGATGGATCAACATCTTAATAACAGACTTTATGTTGGTTTTTCCTAATAAGTGAGCCGTCTCATATTGCAATTACCTCAAAGGTCTGTGGAAGTTGACATGTTTTAACTGGCACTAAAATATAGCTGAAAAAAGATCATAGAGGAAAAATAGAAAATCGTAGCATATTAACACAAGCTGCAGAAGCTTTTATTCATATACGAAAGTAACAAATTAGACTCATCGCACATCCGTGGAATCCCTTTTCTACCAACAAAAGACAAGCATCAAAGTTAGACACAATATAGTAGAAACACTCACATTAACTATTTGGACTCACTAAGTCAAAATGATGAGATACTGAGTGAAACATTTCACGTTGAAACTTAGAAAGTCAACCTTCTGACTAGTCAAAATGGACTGATTCATTTACTTCAAACTTAAAGCACTGGTGTATATATTACTGTAGATAATCAGAAATATTTTCCCACACTAAAAGACAAAAGAGGCTGTGTAATCAGAAATATTTTCCCACACTAAAAGACACTAAAAGAGGCTGTGGTTGTGCTCGACCTCTCATGGTCCTGTGAACAGCTGTGTAGGGTGGAGGATGGCTCTTTCATGCAGTGGGCTGGAGCGTGAAGCCGGGGGGGGGGGGCTCTCTGCCCTCAGGAATGTGGGGAGGACACAGACCACCGCTCTCGCTCATCCTCAACACGCTGTGTTTCTGGAGAGAAAACTTTCATTAAGCCTGCAACCGTGAGCTGGTATGGGGAGTTGGATTTTGATTTAATTTGAAATGTGTTGTTTGGGTACCTAAGTTCTCCTGAAACCTGCGACGGAGTTTATTTACAGTTACATGATCAAATGAGCACGACGTAGGGTAATGATTAAATTATAAAATGTAACAGCAGATTAATGTTCTGCGGCGTTTAGGCTCATGCCAGCTGTGTGATTGAAAGTGTATGTGTGTATTTGGGCATAACAGAGTATGACGGACTCTTCTGCTTGATTTAGGAAGCATTTTTTTCAGGCAAGTAAAGTTTTACTATATTGAGAAATAAACCAATTTAGAAATGTCAGATAAATGTTTTGTGAAAAGATAACGTTTCTTTGTAAGTTCACAAAAGTTACATGTACATTTATTTAAAATATTTCCACAACAACAACATATACCTTTACTATTTGACGATATTCAGAGGATATTTTGTCTTTTGTGGGGTTTGAACACAGATGCTCAGGGCTTCACACTTCTGGAACATAAAAAAAACATGTGATGGATGGAGCTATCAGAAAATATGTGGTGGATGGAGCTATCAGAAAATATGTGGTGGATGGAGCTATCAGAAAATATGTGGTGGATGGAGCTATCAGAAAATATGTGGTGGATGGAGCTATCACAACACGTGTCAGCAGGAAGAAACCCAGTTTGTTATGTTTGGGTTGTTATCTTTGTACACTAAATGACAAAAGCGTGATCAAAAACAGCTGCTGAACAGACTAAAGTGAGATTGTCTTGTCAATTACTAAAGACAAGGATAAACTTTGATATTTGCTATATACTTGTGTAAAATATAGTTGAATGCTGTAGCTTTGAGGTTTCCCTTAATGTTGCCCGTTGTGGGTGCAGGTGTCCACATACTTATTATATTTTCATGTTTTTTTTCCCTCCAGCGTGTCCATCAGTTTGTAAATCTCTGGTCCCATACAAATCTCCTCTCCTTACAGCTTCAGCTGCATTTCTTTCTTAAGACACAGGATGGCGCCGACAGCCCACAGAGATGGCTCGATGTAGGCTTCTTGGTGCACTTGCAAGGTACTTACACTTGCAGTCATGTTGCTAATTTCTCCCAAAAATCTGACAATTAATCTACAAATCTATAAACTATATAGCGATATCAGAGATTAACACATTGGTCAGAAATAAGCATTATCACCTCTGAAGCATTGATTATATTGCTTTTGCCACATTGAGGTCACAATGAGGCAATCAATAAAGGGTTAATACGGTGTAATGAATGCGTTTATTATGATTCATAAATCATTCAGGGATGCTCTATAGATCAATTATAAGACATTAATAAGAACACATTTGTGATCAGCAGATTGTGAAAATCCCTTTGGCAGATATATTCCTTTTCAGTTTGTTGAAACAAATATTGGAAATCTGCTCTCCCTATAAGTGAATAAGTCATTTATAAATCATCCTGTCTATTCCAAGTGTTAATTAATTAGATGTTAATAACACCTGCAATAAGTAATCATTGGTCTTACCTGTCAATGGGATTGTTCACAACCTCATTACCCCAAATTTGTTCTTAATTAAGACTATGGCGCCCTCTAGTGACAGACAGGAGCAGTGTGGCGTGATGTTTATTGTTCCGGACGAATAAAGTGAACCAACAAAGTCACTTCTATTCAAGATGTTTTAACGACGCAGCTCGCCTAGCGTGCAGGCCTGCGCACTGAAACGAGATGAGGGGTAAGATATGTCCTCCTCACCGCTGAGACTTGTGGGGGGGGGGCCCGGGGCGGCCGACCGCGGGGGCGGGAGGGGAGGCAGGGGGGGGGGGACAGAGCGCACGCCGGCCGGTCTGTGGACGCTGCAAACAGGCAGTCAGACGGACGCTGAGCTGCAAGGGAGGACGAGCCTTTACCTTCTCAGCCACACACACACACACACACACACACACACACCGAGGTGTTGGTGGAAAAGTTCGCGGCAGCTGCTGAGCCAGTGAAGGCATCATGACTGTGTCGTTGCGGAGCTGGGTCGCCAACGAGGGAGGAAAGCACTTTGTCCTGGTGGGGAAACTTTTGTCTGTTGTGTTTTACATCTGTTCGTGCTCCACTCATTAGAGGAGACTGTTTGTTTTGCCCGCAACTAAAACTTCTACCAACTTCCATCCTGAGGAGGCACTTAATGAATGGACTCTCAGTCAGTTTGCCAATGCTCTTAAGTGAGTTTATTGTATCTTATGTGCTGTATCCATACACCCTACTACAACCATTATATGCCATGGTTTTCTTTTTTTGTTAAAGATCAAATGTAAATCTTGAAACATAAAATGTACATGTAAATGTGTGTTTCTATGTCTTGGTGATGAAAACAAGGATGTATCTTAGACTATACTGTCCATTCTGTGCTGTGTGTGTGTGTGTGTGTGTGTGTGTGTAGATGCTGTGGCTAGGGGCGAACACCTGGCTCTTCCTGAAGACCTTCCTGCTGTACTACACTGGACAGCAGTATCACTACCTCTACAAGATGCTCGGGGTGAGACTCGACAAATTTACATACTGCACACTGCATTTATTATCAATGCTCAATACCCAATACTTTTAAAATGATTATCTTTAATCCTAATTTAAACAAAAAGTCTGCCCTACCACCAAACTACGGGTTTGTAACCTGTGCTGTCAGAGGTGTTGAGGAGCTAAATGTTTTAGATATCAAAGTTATTAAAGTTTTTCAGATTCTGTCAAAGTTTTTTGGATCAGTAAACTGACAATCTTTGGAGATAGACAAGAAAT
Organism: Anarrhichthys ocellatus; assembly: GCF_004355925.1. Taxonomy (NCBI): domain Eukaryota; kingdom Metazoa; phylum Chordata; class Actinopteri; order Perciformes; family Anarhichadidae; genus Anarrhichthys; species Anarrhichthys ocellatus. The sequence goes on along the minus strand of NW_022280054.1, from coordinate 5,317,450 downwards.
GCTGTCTTTACCTGCAAGTTAAACTCTTCCTTTACTGTATATTTGTGAAAAGGTTCAAACAATACTACGTGGACCGTTAAATAACTAATATGTACAGAACAAAGGATTTGGTTTGAGGTATGAAATATTAAGTTCATGTTGTTTACTTATTCCCCCAATACAGACATTTGACTCGTCACAGTCGGAGAAGCACAGGTGTAAACAATAAAATAAAGGATGGCTGAATTCAGGGTCCCGGTTGTGTGCGTGCTGGCTGAACATCACACTGACATCGTTAATGTTATTAGTAACACTTGAGCTTTTCTCACTCATGATGAGTCAAAATGTTTGCTGTGAAAAAGACCAACGCTGGGTCTGAAATCACCCCCCCCCCTTTTCCTATGTAGTTACTATGTTTTATTAGTTCAGATGGAGGAAAATCATGGAGGAAAATCAACATCGAGCTTCTTTAAAAGCTATATTTCAGTGGAGCGCCTTCGTAGCCGTGTGAATGCAGCGCATGCTACATTACCGACAGTTCGATTCCAGCCTTCGAACTGTCAAATGAAGGCAAAACAAAAGTCTTAATAATTGCAGCCTCAACAGTGACACTCAAGGAGAATAAATATTAAATATAAACTAAATTGGACCCCAAATTGGTCATGTGACACTTCCTGTGACTTCCTAGACAGTTTTTCGTAAGTAAAGGGACTAAATCTTTGTTTTTGAAGAAACATGCTGCTCCTGGCTTCAGAGATTTCTATTTATATCACAGGAGCAAGTTTTGTGATGGATGGTCGACTGTCACATGCAATTAGCCACAACTCTGTGTGTTTGTGTGTGTTTAGAGGTCGGCCAGTCTGTGCCGGTCCAATAGTGACGCGAGTTTGGGCACACACTCACACAAGCTCACACAGAATCAGAAATTCAATTTTGATGCGCACTGACTCATGTGAGCGTTGGTGTAATTGTTGTCACAAGTTCATGTTAGTGTGTGTGTGTGTGTGTGTGCGTGTGTTTTTGTGCCAGAGAAAATGTTCCTCACCTCCTGAGAAAATCACACAAATGCCACTGACTGTCCAATCACCTGAGACTTTCTAAGCTCAGACGCTGCCTGTTGCTGTCCACCAGCTATTTGCTCCCTAATTTTCAAGACATGTGTTCGTATTCAGTCAGTGAAGAAAGTGCGATATAAAAATTGATTGCAAGAGAGTTGTGTGTAGTATGGAATAAAAGAAACAGCATGTGTGAGCTATTCATGCTCTGCCTGTACAGTGGGAGGCACCAGGGAGAAAGGGGCAAGTATGGGCACGCCGCTAGGCTTTGACTGAATGCCTTGCCGGAGGGCTTAAGTTTACGTGTGTATGCGTGTGCGTGCGTGTGTGTGCGTGTGCGCGCGTGTGTGTCTATGTGTGCACATGCAAGATTGAGATGTATTTTGAAGCTTTAATGCAGCTGAAAGGAATTTAGATTTATCTTCAAAAAGCATCTTCTCACATTCACCTGTATGGTTTAGTGTTCGTGTGTGTGTGTGTGTGTGTGTGTGTGTGTGTGTGTGTGTATTTTGGTAGTTTGGAATCTACAGACAGCAGGATATCAGATATCCTGCTTGTGGTTTTGCCGTCAGCTACTTTTGTATGGAAAGCTGTGTTGAGTGAATGTGCTTGGGAGGTTTTTAAAGGGTAAAGGTATCAGACTTTTAAGTGTCGACCTCGACTCGCTATATGTAGATTCTCACTCTGACGTGTTTGTGTGCTCCATTCTTATATTTCAGATACCTTAAAGTATGCCTTGCACCTCTATCTGTTTCAGTCCAGGTTGTTCTCATACACTGCTCGTAGCTGTAACTCCCGAAAGTAAATAGTAAATAGTCATAAGCAACTTAAAAGATGCTGATATGTCAAGCATCTTGGTTAACGGCCATGAAATTCAACACTATTGAATCAACATGAACTCAAACAGCCCACATCCACTGTTCTTAGTGAAGTAACAAACTCTTTTTTTTACCAGCCACCTTTTCAGTCTACAAAGGGTTAGAGTTAAATACTCACAAGATTCGGGGATGGAGTACTTCTTAAAATGTTGGACTGCAGTTTCACACATGACCTGTCTCTCTATCTCTGATCAACTCACTCACTCACCTTCATCTCTCACACTAGTTTCTTCGGGGTAATCGGAAGAGACGGCACCAGCGGTGCACAAAAGAGGCTGCCAAGAACAGGGTTCAAATGTGCTGAGTTTAGTCGACGCCAAAGCACATCCAGTGTTTCCGCGTGAAAACATCTGTGATTATTGAGCTGTAAGCTTGAGATTTGTAAAGACAGATGGCGGACATCGCTCCCATGTCACTTCAGGTAAACTGGTCAGGTGCCGTGTCCGCTCAGATGTTCTGAGATGTAGTAGAAATGCATAATTAACAGTTATTCATTTGGCAGATGCTTTCGCACAGAGGGACCTACAAATGAGGTGCAGTTTACGCCACATTAGATCAAGGAGAAGCCTTTGAGAACAAGTGCCTTCCGACACACACCTGACACAAGTGGCCACGAGGCTTGCAGGTACATGAAGTAGAGAAACTACAAGAAAGAGTGACAAAATAAAAAAGATACTCTGGGCGGTGAAAGGCACAGGAATGCTGGTGTTTTAATTACAACCGGAGGTGAGTTACTGCAGTGCGGCCCACTGATTTGGCAGTTGCTGCAGCAGCAGTGGCTGTGACACACAGCTCATGGAGGCAATTAAAGTACTTTAGCTATTTCTTCTCGGAGTCACAACTCAAGTCAATTCTGACACACATATTTTTGGATTCAGTGTGACTTAAAAACTTCCATGGATTGCCATTATAGTATCAAATAAATGTTCATGAATCGGCATAGAAAAAAAGATCCCTACAACTAGGTTTTCTTCACTGACAGTTGTCTGTACATCCATCAGTACATTGCATTAAGGAACGGTTAATTGTGCCTTTTATTTGCTCTGGGAACAAAATCAAACAACAGGCGCACAGTGTCCGACTTTAAAATCCCTGGTTTATTGGAGCAGGAAAACAAGGAATTACGCAAACTTTCATGCATCTGTCTTTGCGCAGAGTTGCTTGTGTTGGATGCAGAAACAATAATGAACTAATCTTTTTATATAAAACTTACTTTTGACATATAAAATGTTGTTTTATTTCTGATTGATTATCATTTAAAATTGATTAACCTCTGTCGATATCGATTTTTATAAGGATATCTTGAGTTCTCTTTTAAACAGTTAGTCTTTGTGTGTCATAATCCCAATCAAAAACTAAATCAGTGTTCTGTTTAAAGGCAAAGCCTCAGAAGAGAGACGGATAAAGGAAAACGATTATTAGCCTTCACACTGAGAAGGACAAAGACGGTTTTCAATAGCCCTGTGTGGCGTGGAAGTCATGCCTCAAACCCTCAGTGTGCACTTTGAATAGTCCAAATCTGAATAGGAACAGCTCAAAAGTGTGTATCTTAATCCGCCAAAGCCTTATCAGGCTGCATCAGGCCCCATTTCAACAACCTGACTAACAGTGTGTGTGTGTGTGTGTCTCTTTCTGTCTTTCCCAGCTAGGGCTGTGCATCAGCAGGGCGTCTGCGTCCCTGCTGAACCTGAACTGCAGCTTGGTGCTGTTGCCCATGTGTCGCTCCCTGCTCACCTTTGTCCGAGGAACACACACGGTAAGAAAGAGGTGGGGATGGAGTGAGGAAAGAGGGATCGGAAGAATGGGTTCATTGAGTTAGAAAAGTGGGCGGCTACACCAAGTTTATCTTTTGAAAGACGTAAAGTTGAAGGATTTGTATGTAAAAATGCAAGAAAACGGTTATACTTTTGGTGCATTATTTGTAAAGTAAATGTAGTAAGGGGAAAAGGATAAGTTGAAATTGAGTTGTGCGCATTGTATTTCCCTTGAATCCCAGCCAAGAAGATAATGCTATTGTCTGTGTTATAACACCATATGCTCCTGTAGGTATCGAGCAGAGAGACTCGCAGACTGCTGGACAAGAGCAAGACCTTTCATGTGGCGTGTGGTGTTTCCATATGCATCTTCTCCGGTAAAAACTAATCACCACAGCACATATTTCTTCATGTATCACAGTGTGTGTGTCAGTATGTGTGTGTGTGTGTGTGTGTGTGTGAAGTCTGGATAAATGGACCCAGGCTGCCTCAGCATTCCCGGCGTACCAGCTGTGATGTCCCTTCAGCTATCATGTGTTTTTGCTGTCTAGTTATGTGTGTGTGTGTGTGTGTGTGTGTGTCTGTGTTGTTTCTCTTGTGAGTCTCCTCTCGTGACATCATGGGAGCTTCTAGCAGCCGTGTGTCCGCTGGCTCTCTGCTTTACAGGCTTCCTCCTCTGATTCATTCATATCTGTACAGTAACACGTGACTCTCTTGTTCTCACGAAAGAGACGACCTAAGTCAGCACTAGCCACCGATATATATATACAGTATATATAACCCCATGCTGTGTGCTTTTCCTCACAGTGATCCAGTCATTGTGTAGAGATCCTGTTGCTGCTATAAAGATCTATTGACCAGTAACATCGTGACAGTGGCTGATGAGTGTTGGGATGTGGCTTGTAGAGACAAAACTGATTTTCAAAGCCTCTAAAATTTCAACAGGGACCTCTGAATTACAATGTCCAACAACTCCTCCACCAGACAGCATGTAGAGGAAGACAGAATTGATTTCAAAGGCATTCTTCAGCGATTTAGTATTTAGTTTATTTACATTTAGGGGAATCGAAAGAGACAGATAAAAAATGCATGGTCAAAATCAAAGCAGCAGATAGCATGACTTTAGTTTCTAGTGTGGGTCAAACTCCAGTAATACTAGATCCTACACAGGATGCAACTCAATCTAGGCTATCATAGTATATGATGTCTGCATGGTAAATGTGCATGTCTTGTTGCTAACATGCTAATAATGACAATGTGAACATGCTGATGTTTAGCAGGTTAACTGTTCACAATGTTCACCATCTTATCTTATCTTGTGACCCGATGATGAGGAACACTTTGTGCCAATCCACCCAAAATAATTGGGATTCGTCCTCTGTGCCAAATTTCATAGCAAACCATGAAATAGTTGCAGACACATCATTGCAAACGTTGAGATATTTCAGGCTGGAGCAAAGCGGTGGACCGACCAAACAACATTTCCGTCATTAGAGCCAATAGAACGATCTGGCATCTGTTCTTCACAATTGCATCATCTGTTAGCTTAAGTCTTATTTCATCATTACCATTCACTTCCTCAACTCTTCAACACCTCACACACACACACACACACACACACACACACAAAGCTCTCATGTTCTAATATCAGAGTTCCACAGCTCTGAGACAACAAATGACAATGAAGACGGAGAGACAGCAGGAGGGAGACATAGACACTGAGAGAGGAAAGAGAGGGGGGGGGGGGGGGGGGGGGGAGTAGTGGGAGTGAGAAAGGATGTGAGTGAGAAAAAAGGACCCTTGTGTCTCATGATTACGCCCTCTAATTCCATCAGCTGTCGAACGGCTGCATGGTTAGCCTATGATGTCAGGGAGGTGTGTTTGTGTGAGTGAGTGTGTTGGATTGTGTGTGTGTGTGTGTGTGTGAGTGTGCCAGTGAGTCAGGAAGAATGTTTTGCTGACTTTCTGCTGAATAGACAAAGAGATGCTTGTAGGAGTGTCCACTAGCAGTTCATTTTGACCTTTATAATTAAATGTGTGTGCGTTTGAAGCAGAGGAGCTGTTCTGTTGGTGTCTGTGCACAAAAATGTGTGTTTTAAATCAGCAGTGTGTAACCCTTTCTCTCTTCTTCTGTAGTTGTACACGTGTCGGCCCACCTGGTGAATGTTGTCAACTTCAGTGTAAGCTACTCAGAGGACTTTCCTGCTCTCAATTTGGCTCGCTACAAAGGAGAGGTGAGACACGAACACATGCAGATTTGCACTTTATACTTGTGAGGACCCTCATTGAGTTGATGCATCCCATGGCCCTCTAACTATAACCATCACAACGACATGTCTAACCCCCCTATCTTACCTTGACCCTCAGGCCCAAACGCATTCATGGTGTTTCACTCAGTTGTGCACATGAAATTTGATGAAAGTAGTTGTTTGAAGAATGAAAAATAAGGAACTTGAGAGGGAAATATCAATCCTGCACCTCACCTCTGCACAACTGACCAAACATAAAGTGAGCAATTCTTTATTGTTTGTGTTTCCTTCTCAGGACCCCAAGCTGATCATTTTGACCACAAGTAAGAGGAACTAATCTTTCTTATACAGTGTTGCGTAAAGACAAAAGATGTGTGTCTGCATGTGCATGCTGGTATGTTTTTTCTTTTTGTTCTGGTGAAGCAGGGTAGGTGGTAAATGTGTTGCAGATTAGTGTGGCTTTATGCCAAGAGGAGAGGAGGTCCTGCTGCGTTTAGTCCTGTCTTTCTCCTCTCTGTATCTTTGCTGTTTAAGTGGGTAAAATAAGTTATTGTAGAAAAAAACAGAATTGCTTGCTTGCTATTAAATTAAAGTTAAATTATGAGGAAATATCTAAGTTAGCAGACTTCTCCCTTTACATGTGTCTCATGTGTATGTGTCCTGGGATGTTAGTTTGACTTTGTCTCTGCTCACTAATTGGCTGATTCTCATTAGTCCCAGGAGTCACAGGCGTCCTCTTGGTTCTCATCCTCTTCCTGATGTTCACATCCTCCTCCTACTGCGTACGGTAGGTCAACCACACCACCATCTGTAAAAGCTTCCTTAAGCCTAAAGATCACGTTTTATTTGTCTTCTCAATGCATGCGTGAGAGAAAACCTTTTTTGGATTTGTTCGCTACGTGAGCAACTTTCATTGGAATGAATGGGAGCCATATTGGAGCCTTTGGTTTCTGTGCTTACGCAAATGTGTCTCTGCCTCTGTGTGTATGTCTTTGTGTCAGGTCTTTCATTTCTTCTCTTTTTCTTTCTGTTTGAGTTTATCTTGTGAGAGAGAGCGATGAATATAGGATGGAAACCATAAAGAGACATGCTAACAGATGTCTGTTACAGAGCAAACCCTAGCTAAGTGCTCCACTCACAGCTCTGTCATTACTCAGGTCAGAGCGGGTCACACATGAGCCCATGCTGGTTTGTGAGACCTGAAGTGTGTGTGTGTGTGTGTGTGTGTGTGTGTGTGTGTGTGTGTGTGTGCAGTTGTTGCAGTTGTCCTTCAGTAATTGAACAGAGGCTTTTCCAGACCACTCAAGGCTTTAGATAAGAGTTGGGGTTAGTGTTGTCTGGAGAGGTGGGATGAAGGCCGCCGTGCACCAGAAGAATATGAGTCACAATGATCCAGTGATATGAACACATATTAGTGTGTATATAGTGACATAAAATGAAAATTGACATAAAATAACTTTAGTTTAATACCTTTAAACCTCTAATAGTTTATAATGCATCTCTTCAATCATAATGTATTTTTTTTTAAATGAGAAAAAGAAAAGAATAAATCAATAATGCCTAAAGTTGTTTTTTTCTGCGTTTATCTAACCTTTTTAATTAATTTAACTTTGGTTCGTGGAAAATGATTTAAATCTATTGTTTTATGTTTAGCCCCAATCTATGAAAAATTGGACTCGAACCCAAGATCACAGTAAATATAAGGGCAGTTTTAATACATTTTTGCAACTCCTCATCAACGTCAATGGATGATGAGGCATTGACCGCCTAACAGGGTTGAACATACATTTTGATTTAAATTGAAGCAAGCTGCTCAGTCCTCGTGGTGTCTCTGTACTGAAACGTGTGCAAAGAAAACAAACATGAAAGAAGTGGCAGTAAAAGAGGATCAATACAGGGTTTGATGATGATCAGTATTTGCAGTGTTTATTAGGGGGGGGGGTCTTTGTGTGTAATGACCCCTTTAATATTGACCTCTGATGTCCTGCTTACTCAGGCTCTGAGCCGGGAGTCTGGTCCTGAACAAACTCTGACCTCGCTTTCTTCTTTTGTTGTCTGTGCTCTTTTTGTTTCTCTCATTCTGTTGTTCCCTTATATCATGTTACAATGTTATTATTCCTCATTTACATCGATTTTGAGTCATTTAATCTCTTATAAAACATCCTAGGTGTGACATAGAAGTAAGAGTTAATTTGAAAATAATTACACATTTTGCTATTTTGCCTTTTCTTCCCCCAGGTTGTCCAACTATGAGATCTTCTGGTACACACACAACCTCTTCATTGTCTTCTACATTATCCTTATGGTGCACATGGTCGGGTAGGTCTAGAGGCGTAGCTATCTACGTGTGTGTCCGTGAGTTTGTCTCTGCATGATCGGTGAGTTTTTCTGCACTGTTAGTAGTTTGTCTCCCTCTCAACCACTTCCTCCAGAGGAAAAGATAAGACTTATCTTCATATATGAAAGTCAGCAAATATTGGAGATAGCTGGAGACATTTCCATCAGCAACTTCAGACTCTGACTGAAACGCCATTTCATTTCTTGCTCTGACAAAAGTAAAGCGAAGTTTTTCATGGGAAATCAGTGTGCAGGAATTTCTTTACTTACCTCAACTGTAGAAACAGGGTTTGCTTGCACATGACTGCTCTCTTTTTGCAGTGTGTTGAGTTGTCTTGTATTTAGTGTGGTTGATTTTTTAATGACAGCCTGTATCTATACGTTGAAGCCTATGTGAAACGGCAGTATTTGTTTTTGATATTTCCTTGCTGGCAATTTCTTGTTTCAGGCTGAACACACAAAAACATACAAACACAATCACACTTACTTTACAGGAGAGTTTCTACTACACATGATCTGCATGCCTTAGACATTTTGAATGATTGGTATTGCCATTCCAACATATTATTGCCAACTGCACGAGTTAGTCTGTATTTCATTATATCAGGAGGTCTAAATGTGGCATTTAAAAGGAGATCAAAATGCTCCTTTTGGATAATGTGAACAGTCATATTTACTTAATGTTCTTTTTCTATAACCACACCTCAGAAATCCTAAATGTTACTCTAAAATAACCAAACTATGTGAATTTTCTTTTGTGTCAGAGGAGCTCTGAAGTATCAGACCAACGTCGAGGCCCACCCTCCAGGCTGCCTCAGAGCCAATCAGAGCAGCGCAGAGCAGCAGGGCGAGGAGCTGGAGCAGGGTGAGGATGAAGAGAGGAGATGCGGAGAGGAGGCTCACTTCCAGCCACACTACCCCCAGGTCTGTGTGTGTGTGTGTGTGTGGTTGCGCACGTGTTCGTACCTCTTAAGTATGTTTCTGTTTTGTAGAGGGTGTGTACGTGTTGTGTTGAGTATTTGGGAGGTGTTGGAGGGAGTTGGTCCTGTTTATTAGAGGTGCAGTGCTGTAAGGGAGGGGCAGGCATCCTCTTTCTACATCAAGGCCTGTCTTTGTGTGTGTTTCTTCCTGAGTGTGTGATTATGTGTTTGCACACGGTCGTTAAGCAACAAGCTGGTTCCATAAAATCCCCCTTAAACCCGATTGTGCTCTGCAGGGTTTACTGGAGTTGTGAGCAATTAGTCTGCGACAGGGAACTGCCAAGAAAAAGAAACAGAAACACTGCACACGGTGATAGAAGGGTCCAAATAATTTTGCACGTGTTCTCATGAATATACTTTCTTTTGGATTCAGAGCCCGCTTGTGTTCTTCGTGAAACAAGTCGGGAGAATACAACACATAGATACAACATAAGATTCCCAAAGCTTCCAGGTCTAATGTTGCACTCTTTTGATGTCACAGATCGTAATGATCGACCAGCCTAGTGAGAAAACTGTTTTAGTCAGCCTCCTTTTGTCACATTTTTTTACATTTACGATGCGTTCATTTGGCAAAGAGAACTACTTAAGTGGGCATAAATCGGTGGCAAAATGGCTGCAATCGGCTAGGGATCAGTCACTGCATCCTGTGCTTAGCGGCACCCACAGCGTTTGTGATTGGTTCACTGAACCAACACTGAACCAACACTGTCACAGCCATGTGGAGATAGCTCTGGCTATACATCTAGTTGAAATCCGAATTTAAAACTCATGCTATGTTCAAACTACAAGCGTCAAAAGCAACAAAACAGCCCAGCGAGCCGCCGTTGAAGTGTTGGTCAAGCGTAGTTGATTAAGTTATGTCGTTAAATAGCACTGGGATCTGGCTAATAGCATATTTTAGATGGAACGGAACAGGGTTAAACAACAATATATGATTGGTTGAAACTTTACTGTGTCATTAGAGCGCTGATAAAAGTTTGGACCAGCTGAACCTTAATTTGTAACCCATTACATAGAAGTATTTAAGAAAAATGCTGACAGAGAAAACTACTTGTTTACTTTAGTAGCTATGACCGTCAGGTTTATTGGTCATGTGACTGTAACTATGACTCCCTAAAGTAACGATATCTGAACTGTGCTTTTCAACTTGTCTGCGTGTCTCTCTGTCTGTTTGTAGACATGGCTTTGGGTGTCCGGTCCTCTCTGTCTTTACTGTGCCGAGCGTTTCTACCGCTACATCCGCAGCAGCGACCCTGTTACCATCGTGACAGTCATCCGGCACCCTTGTGACGTCATCGAGTTGCGCATGCTTAAGAAGAACTTCAAAGCTCGTCCCGGACAGGTGAGAGGACATGACATGTCCAAACATTTTGTTTTTGGTACATCTCAGTTGTATTCATCACTTTACTATTTATTTAATCGTAGGATGTTTTTGAGGTGAATATAAATTCCTCCGCTGTAACTAAGTGAGGTTATTTTAAGTAAAGAGGTTCATCTTATTCTTTCTGATGTGACTCCACCTTTGTTTCTCTCCATGTGCTCCCTTTCTAATCCTCTCCCCCTTTCTCTCTCTGTGTCGTCCTGCTGTCTCTCCATCCCTCCCCTCTCATTCTCAGTATGTTGTTCTTAACTGTCCAGGTGTCTCTTCATTCGAGAACCATCCCTTCACGCTCACAACGGTAAGACTTTATGTAGCACATTCCTCACTCATGACACAATGCAAACACACACACACACACGTCTATATACTCACACACACATATGTTTCTACAGTTTCTTAAACTTTCTTCCCCCCGGCAAAGAACATCCAGTTCTTTGTCTCTCCCAACGTCCCGCCCTCCTCTGCTGCTGGCTGGCACTTGAATGACAGCTGGGTCGCCCAGTAATATTCTGCTCCACGTTATTTGTTAGTGTTTTCACATTTAGTCCAGATTGTATGAGACAAAAGCAGAAGACAAACAAACAACTTTCTGTTTAGTCAGCAACTCAGCATTCAGGAATGGACACACACACGCATACACACACACACACACACACACACACACATCAGCGTGTGCATGCCTATGCCTGATGTGTTATGGAGCTTTGAGGAGGAAGGCAGGGAATCACACTGACAGAGAGCAGACAGACCCCTGAGGCTAGTCTGCCAACAGGAAGGCTTAGTGTGTCTGTGTGTGTGTCCATGTGTGTGTGTGTGTGTGTGTGTATGCATTGTTACATTTATTGAAAAGAGTTTTAGCTGTGTACTGTGGATGTCCACTGGGTTGTGTGTGTGGATGCCCGTGTCTTTGTGTTATTTGCTCATGTATGTTAGTGTTTCCTTGTACTCTCCAACAACTGAGAGTGTGTGTACTTGTATACGTGTGTAGTTTTTTGTTGTTGTGACTAACTGTCTGCTTGCTAACTCCTCGCAGTGTCCCACAGAGAACAAGGAAACTTTTGGCATCCATCTTCGAGTCGTGGGAGACTGGACTGGTGGTTACACACACGCACACACACAAACACACACACACACACACACACACACACACACACATTAATTTGGGGCGACCGTGGCTCACTGGGTAAAGAGGGTAGTCTGGATGAATATAGTATAATAAAATAAAAAAAATAAAAACACACACACACACAAGGACACATTGGGATGCTTACATAGGACAATATGTGTAGTAACACACAGAAAAATAGGCACACACACATTTTCTGTTCCCTATCAGAGTTGACAGGATGTAAGTCCTTTTGTCCCTTCTCTCTGGGGAGGAAGCATTTCTGAAAAACTATCACACACATAGAAACATATTTCTATTTCTCTTTGTCTCTGTCTTACTATTTATGTATGTTTCACCCAGTTTTATTGGTTGGAAAACTGTATTCGCCATGCGTGTGCTCACACACACACACACACACCTACACACACACACACACACACACACACACTCACATTACTCAGTTAATTAACATTTAGAGAGCTTGTAAAATTTCAGCTAAAGAGCTGGAAAAATTTGGGATGTTTTTGACTTTAAAACCTTTTTGCTGTGTTCAAGGACTTTACACACACATGCAGCATGTCAGAGAAAAGGAAAAGTCAATAAAAAAAAAACACTAACCTATATCTTGCACTTTTTTATTTGACTGCATCAGCTGCATTGGTATGCAGAGGACTCAGAGGTGATCACTTCTGGAGGAAACCGTGGCCTTTACGACATATGCACGTCTCTACTTGCTACTGTACACATACACACACACACACGTTTTCAGAACACAGGAAAGGAAGTGGGTCTGTTTGTGTTGGCCCCTTAATCTTCCATGAACACAAGTTGTAAGGAAACACTGGAAAGCATTGAGTTGGAATGTAGAGACACCTATCATGTTTGCATGATACTCTTTATGACCATGTCCATTCTTAGAGAGTTAGATCAGTGGGTGAAGTAATGAGAAATACAACACCTCTCCTCTCCTCAGAGCGGTTCACACAGCTGTTACTTCCTGAACCAAGGATGGACCTGGAGATCCTTCCCATGGTGCAACAAAGGAGATACCCAAAGTACGTTTGTGTGTGTGTGTGTGTGTGTGTGTGTGTGTGTGTGTGTGTGTGTGTGTGATGTGGCTGACATGATTTCTCATGAAGGCTCAGAATCACAGAGGGGTCAGAGGTTTTGACCTCCAGACCTCTGACCCTGTGCTCTTCCTGGTCTGTGTTAGAGAGAGAGAGAGAGAGAGAGAGATAGAGAGAGCGAGAGAGATGAGTTTGTGACAGTAAACCCCCCCTCTGTAAACTGGGCAGAGGTGTGTGACGTTACCCACTTATGGTCAGAAGAAGGGTTAGGGTTGATTTCCATTTAACTGGTGTAGTTCAACTAGTGTAGAATGCATATTGTGCTTATTTAATTCTAATAAAGTGCCACTAACCCTAAATTCATTTCAATGAATTGAGTCAAATTTGTACAAGTGATATTACTTAACACTGAACTTCTCCAATATGCTTTTATTTTGTTTCCAAGCAAAAACAACAGGTAGACATTTGGGAAAATGTGCAATATCTGCAATATTGAAACCAGTTTAATGTTAACGTTAATGTTAGTTTCTGTTCATCAAAGTTGTCAAACCGGTATTTGTGTATTTTTGAATAGAAAGTGAATAGAAAGTTCTTAGTGTTACTGAGCACAGCGCTTGTGATTATGTGACAGTAACGTTGAGCCAAGCTTCACTTAGCCCTGTGGTGGGTGTCTGGGTGTGTAACGGCTGCTGCAGCAATACCAGCCATTTCCTGGGCTCAGTTTTGAGTTTCATGTCTCGTGTTATCTGAGCAGATTTTGGGTATATTTTTTTTTTGTGTTTGACCATGCTTGGTATTTTTATATCTGTCCATTTAGAGTGTGTGTGTGTGTGTGTGTGTGTGTGTTTGTGGGGTCAGACAAGCTGCACCCAGACTGTCTGATTTCAAATGCAGGATGTTTATCTGCTAATGTGTGTTTGTGTTTTTGTCCCCACTGTGCGTTCAGGCTTTACATTGATGGTCCCTTTGGAAGTCCATCAGAGGAAGTGTTCAACTACGACGTCAGTGTTTGTGTTGCGGGTGGAATAGGAGTCACGCCGTTCGCCTGCGTGCTGCACGCTCTACTGTGAGTTATTGAAAACAAACAAACAGACAAACTGATAAATGAAGAATTGGAGCAAGCGTTAATTTGTTTCTTTCTCTCTCTTCCCTCCTCCCTGCTCTACCCCTCAGTGACGGCTGGACGGGTTTCAGGTTGCAGAGGTTGTACTTTGTGTGGGTCTGCAGGGAGCTCCAGTCCTTCTACTGGTTTGCTGAACTCCTGTGTGCTCTTCATCACAAGGTCAGGACAAAGTCTAACAAGCTATACTGTAGCCTCCAAAATATAATGATTAAAACGTGCGGGAGCTAAACTGTGGTTCACGATCAAGTTTGGTAATTTTGTGTGCTTAAATGTCAACATTGTGTCAAAAGATTCACTTTCACAAAGGACTTTTGTAGTTATTTGGCTTTTAAAAAAACAACTAAATCACTGCTCCTCAAAATGTCTGCACATGCTCTGCTTTTACTGTGAATTAAGCCAGTTTACCTGCAAAGATAATCTATTTGATACAGACATCCGGGACTAGCAACGTTCCATTCCTGTGTGTGTGTGTGTGTGTGTTTGCTCCTATGCTTGGTCTTCCTCAGGTCAAAGAAAGTTTTCCGGGTTTTAAGGTGAAGGGAAAGGTCAGAGGTTAAAAAGCGTAAAAGGCTGCAGATTAGCAGGGGAGTCGTTACTTTGACTCATAACAGTAAAAGTTTATATAGAAATATGGATTGATCAAATACTAAACACTCCTAAAGTATCGATCTCTGCATAACTCCAACTCAGAGTTTACTGTCAATTATTTGTTTGTGGCAAATAACTTCTTTACTTCTACTGAAACAGTCAGCAGAACAGATAATATATTTTATAAACAATATAAATGAACAACTTCAGGTTTTTATAGTGATATTGAGTAACAGACTGTTGTTTGTTGTATTTCACGCCATCTTGTGGCTGGTTGTGACTTTACCTCTCCTCTATCAGAAACAAAAGGAATATTTGTTTGTTATGTGTTATATATTTTATCCCAAATATCACTGTGTTGAATGAGACATAATGCATCACAGAACCACTAAAACACTGAAGTTTCCGTGCCTGTGTTTGTCTTTTAGCTTTGGCAGGAAAACAAACCGGACTACTTTAATCTGAAACTTTACGTCAGTCAGACAGACAACCTGCAGGTAGGTGTGACACACACACACACACACACACACACACACACACACACACACACACACACACACACACACACACACACAGGTTTTTGTGTTGATCTTTTCATTTCATTGTCCGTTATCTCTTTTTATTAATCCATTGCTGGTCAGTCTTTAATGATTGAACCCACTAGAGGGCAGTGTATGACAGACAGAGAGAGAAGCTACAGCAGTTTACTGTCTGTCTGTTGCTGTCTGTTGCTCTCTCTGAACTACACAATATTTATTGTTTCAGATTGTTTTAGCACAATCACGTCTATTGCAAACCATTTGTTTCAAACGTCCCACCTTTCCTTGCTGTGGCAAACTGCTATTAGAGACCATGAATTGGAGGCCTCAATAAAGACAGAGCAATAAAACATGACCTGTTATGAGAACATCATTGATTGTGTCAATTGTTTGGCCATATTTTATATCAGCAGCTACCGAGTGTTTATTAAATGATACGTCATTGAGCTCAAGCCAAACTCTTCAGGATCTATTCAAAATGTCAGACATGCACGTGGATTATGTAGAACCCTAATTCAGGTTTGTTTGACTCACAAGCTCCACTTGCTAGTTTTGTTTGGTCATGTGACCAAGTATTATTTTCTCTTTGTTAGTATAGTAGTGAATATCCCCACCTGTCATATGCGGGAGACCGGGGTTCAATTCCTCGACGGGTAGAACACCCTTTTCCACAGCACGCTGCCCCCTGAACAAGTGTACGAGGAGCCACAGAACCAGTCCGTCCTCAATCTGAGGCTTGTGAATTAGGCGCAACGACCCATGTAGTGCTTTCATCCATGTTTATGTTTCGTGCTCCTGATTCAGGAGGGTTCCTGCTCTTAGTCTGCTTAGTGTGTAAGATAGGCCGCAGTAAAGGCAGGAAATCATATAACACTATTGTGTGTTGCCTTACACCTGCACAGAAAGATCCTGACCCGCATCAGAGCTGCTCTGTGAAAAAGGATTGACCAAGGGGATTAACTGGCTGACCACAAAAAAGATGATAATACTTTGCCTGACCTTTTTTCTCACACCCATGTCCTATAGAAATGTCTTGAGATACAGTTTACTGGGCTCAACCAGCAGGCTTTTGCTTCTGTCTCCTCTTTATATTGTAGATGTATATTGTGCTTTAAATGTAAACATAGTTACCTATTAATGGAAAGTAAAACAACATTGTCAACACCGTCTTCTGCCATCTACACAATACATGAAGTAATAATATAATAAAAATAATACTTTGCAACATACAGGAGCTCAGATACATGTAATGGACCTGGTGTCTGATGGATCTATAAGGGAGATTGAAACGATTTTGATCTTCTATCAGTAGCGTACTTGGCTGATACACAAGCAACCCATGCAGCTCATTATTTTGACTTATCATGACAGTGTGGGATCTTTAAAGCTATAGATGTCAACAGTGCTTTTGACACATAAAATAAGATTTTATGTGTCATCAATCTGCTGCTGCATTGTTTAGATGTCCCTAGTTAGGAAGATTTTAAATGTATCATGAAGGACAATGTTCCTGAGTTACTGCTGGATTTACATTTGCTTAAAAACATAATCAACTGAAAAAGAGATAATATGTCAGTGTTGTGTTGGCAGCTTGTTTTCTGTTGCCTTAAAATGACCAAACCAATCAGGTAACACTGGGATGTTTTTGTTATCTACCGTATTCTCCAGAGCATGTCTGAGGAGAAGTACCGTCCACTCACCTCGAGGCTTCTGGTTGGTCGACCCAGGTGGAAGTTACTGTTTGATGAGATTGGGAAGACCAATAAGCAGTGAGTAGAGTGTGAACGTCCTAACCTGACCCGCCAGATAGTTTGTTACACAGACACATTTGTAAAGCCGTCATTGAAAACTGTAAGAAAAGGCACTTTCAAAAAGAATATGTGGCAGGTGATTGGATGAATCATCTGTATCTCTCTCTCTCTCTCTCTCTCTCTCTCTCTCTCTCTGTCTCTCTCTCGCTCTCTCTATCTCTCTGTGGTTTCAGTAAGCGAGTCGGGGTTTTCTGTTGTGGACCAAAGGGAATCTCCAGGACTCTCCACAAACTGTGTAACTCAGCCCGATCCTCTGGAACAACCTTTGAATTCAACAAGGAGTCCTTCAGCTAATCGAACATCAGAGCTGGTCCTACACTTCAACCTCACTGAAAAACACTGACATAATATGAAACTGGCCACAAGAACTTGAATATTCATGGACTGTATTATTATCTCATATGCATCTCCGCCCATGGTCACAAAAAGGCCCAGCAGGACAAGACCTTAACATGCAGCTTTAGGCCTGTTCCTCTCTACAAACCAGACCGACCCCCAACTGACGGCTCTAAAACCTTCAGCTTCAGCATCTGATCCAATCAACCTCTGAGAAAAACTGAAGAGACCAGCCCACTGTGGATTCTCCACTCAGGATGCTCTGTGTTGCTGAAGTTGCTGTTGGATTTCATCTTTTCCCCGACACACCCCTCTGTGTAGTAAATTTGTTTTCTCATGCTGGCGTGTACTGTGAGAAAGAAAAACATCTGACATAACCTGCAATTCGCCGACCACAAACACAACAAGATAACGATACAAACAAGAGGGTATTCATCTTAAAGTGCACCAGGGCTGAAACATCACGCACTATTTTCGTGTCAGCCAAACATCATTTCATCTTTACTTGACACCAAACGAGCTCTACCGACCAAAAAGCATCTGTATGTCCCACTCATGGAATCAGGCTTTGCAGCATCTTTAGACTCCCCCCGCTGAGAACACTTCCTGTGTCTGAAGTATTTGATTGGTGTGTGAGACCGTCACTCATTGGATCATGCGGTGATTGGCTCCTATTAGAGGAAAGGGGTGGAACCAAAACGCACACTTGATTTGGTCTTTTTTTAAATGTTGTTGTTCATCTGTTCGCTGTTCATGTATGTGCATCAAAGACCTGTCTTCATACAAAGCAAACCTACACTACACCTCAAGCCAGTATTCTTAGTTAGTTGTTTTTACAATTTATTTATATTTTTTAAAGTTATTTTATGTTATGTGAAAAAAAACTTCTGCGGGGCTTTGGCAATTTCTCAACAAAGTAAGTGTCTTGTCCTTATTTTATACATATCTCCAGAAAGGCAAGCAGTTACTGTAATCAGGAAAGAGGAGGATACTGGTGAGTTGATAACAATCTATTTGTAAGTTTAACAGCACATTTGTAGTAGTTTATGTTTCAGAGTCAACTATTATTTAAAAGGAAATGTGCCAAAACTGGAAACAGCAGATGTTTGCAAACAATCAACATCTTGATATTTCTGTTGTTGTGACTGAAACAACGGTATTCTCCTAAATTGTGCTTAATAACCATTTATTTAGCATTTGAAATTTGAATATATTTACATGTTGCACAGTACGTCTCTTTTCAGAATTGTCCTCTTTTTTAAGAGCAACCCAAAGCCTGACATACAGGAGATTTTCTAATCATTATATATTGATGTAAGTGGGAAATATTATTTTTTTTCCAATCCTGGAAAAATGTACGTTATTATCACAAATATATAATTCATATTCACAAGCATATACTCAAGAAACAATGTCATTTTGTCAAACAACTTTGACTGTTTAGTGGCATGAACTACACCTAGTTTAGTTCTGTAATCTGCTTACTGAGCTACCTCTACTATTGTGAAACTGAGTCGGTTTTTGTTCAAATTAGCAATAAGATATGAAGTTGACACGACAACCAAAAGCAACTACATCAGTGAGAATGTGAAGTAGCCATGAATTAAACATTGGTACTCAATATACAAATTGCTAACAAACAGGCGCATAACCAAGAGATGACAAAAAAATCACAGAGAAAAACTGGATCTTATTTGTCTGATTTGAATGCAGCATGTACAAACTCATGATTCATCTTTCTTTGCATGATGCCACCTACATTGTCTTTGCTTGTGGAAGATCACAGTCCTCTTGGCACACTGTGGTCCTTTAGCACCATCGCTAACACACAAGAGAGTGTGTTGGAAATTTGGTCGGTGATTTCACTTCTGTAAAACCGTTTTGCACTCAAAGACACTTACACTGTATATGATGAACTGTATAAAATGAGGTAAATCTGTGGATGGTTATACTTGTTCATTCTCTTTTTCTGAGCAATCTTAATGTTTATAATACATCTTGAAAGGCAGTTTGGCTCTCAGTTACGACAAGGCATTTTTACTGATGAAGAGTATTAGGGGGCAAATAATGGGACTTTTACAACCCGAGCAGTCACTACAGCTACAGTACTGCAGACCTGAGATTATCTAAAATTATTAATTTCCTACTAACTTTTCCTTGAGCTAACGTCAATGCAGTTTATTTGACTCTACCTATAGTAGACGTATAGTATTTGCCTACAGTGTGTGGCTTGTGCACAGAATAACAGTTACACTATGAATTTATTTTAATTATGTATCAGGATGTTCTGTGTTTCGTGTCAGTGAGGAAAGTCAAGAAAAAGGGAAGAATATCCACACCACTGCTGCTGTCATTGACTGCCGAGTAGTTTGTGTAAATAGACAGTAAATGTACTCAAAGTCACAGTACAAATAATCACAAGACAATACTGTACTGCAGTGTATACATCTTCACATTTTCATTTGAACAATAACATGTGTGTTGCATTGTATTAATTAACACTTAATGGCTTTGTTTTTGATTGTGTGTGTGTGTCACTCAAAATGATTATCTGTATTCCTGATATGTATCTGCTGAATGTGTAAACTACTAGCGATATCTTCCTGATGTTGGGTCCCTGCTCCTTCTGCATTATCTCCATTTATATTGTCAGTTCACCTAAATCTCCCCCAACAGATTTCCCATTCACCTCTATTGATAAGTAGCTATACCGTGATGTCTTCTGTCACTACCCAAATACACTGGTGGGGGGGAATGTTTTTTTAAATGCCATAATCACCACAATGAAATTCACTTCACCTCCACTGAATTTGGGGGCCAAAGTCTCAGCAGTAAAAATCTCAAAGACAACACATCTGCTCGATACCTTTACAATTTAAATAGATTTATTTTGGGAAATCAATAGCAAATTTGATCTTGTACCAGGATTCGTCTCATGCATTTGCTACATGAAAACACTGAGTGTTCCTAACAGTTCATTCAGCTGTATGTACAGTATCTGTGTGTTACAGAGTAGTCTGATATGAAGACGAGCCTTCCTCTGAGCTGCTGTTCAGTAATGGCTGTCTCTCTCCGTAGCTCGTTGCCCTCTTCCTCCTCTGGTTACGCTTCCACTTCCTTCTTGCAACAATTAGCAGTGCGGCGACGATTACGGCGATCAACGCCCCGAGGATCCCGGCTCCCAGGAGCCACTGCCAGATCTGCTGGGCCTGCTCAAGGTAAGGCGTCAGGAACTCCTGAACAAACCTCTGGCCTGTAGTGGAGATATGATGTTAATCTTTCTTTTTTATACATGACATCTTCAAAAACAATGCAGAAGAAATTATGAAACCTTAGTTGCGAATATTTGGAAAACTGGCTATTTTTAAGTGAATGACTTATGAATTACATAACCAAAATTATGAGAAAGCATAATGAAAACTATGCATAACCATAAATTATTTTCTATTTTGCGCTCTCAATCACCATCTAGCGGTGAAAGATATCAATATATCTGCTACGCCTCTCTGGAACCAATACAGCTTGAATTATTGAATTATAAATGTTGTTGCCACAATCAGACATAGTTCATTCAGTGAGTCCTTCACAATAGGCCTTTAACATCATTTTGCACACTTTCTGTGCCCATGGTAATCGATGCATGTTGCTGCCTCTCGTTATAAATCACATAAATACACAAGTGTATTGTGGTTAAATCAATCTAGTGTATTTCTGTAAGCTACCTTTGTTCACCAACAAACAAAGAACCTTTCAATACAACGTAGAGCAGCCAAATGACCTGGTTTGGTGTGTTGTACACTTCCGTCATTGTCCCCTTTGAGAAACTTGTCTTAAGGTCACAATACAGTTGATACACTTACATAAAATGATATATTAAAATATGATATATAATGAAAAATAAAATATTCTTAAAATATATACAGTTAACTTGTGTTTAAATTTGCAGTAGTACTCTGCAATATTTATATTATGCTGTAATTGTATCATACTCCAAAACATACACACACACACAAACACACACACATACATACACACATATATGTATGTATATATTTTTTATATACATATATAGAAGAAAAAGTAGAAACAATCTTTAACTGAACTTGTTTGTTATTTTGTACTGACCCGGGTCCAACAGGTAGGCATACTCAAATCCTAGAGCCTTGTCGGACAGGAAGTAGTCTCCGTTTCTGTGGAGAGGCAGGAAGGGCACCATGTAGTAACGATCATTGTGGCCAATGGGAGCATTGGCTTGTGGGTAGTTGGTCCGGACAGGCTGGTGGGCTCTGAGCCAGCGCTCATAGATGCTGGAGAAGAGAAGGAAGGAACAGAGAGATAAACGGGATAAATCGAGGGAGGAAGGGAACTGTGGGTAAAGATTGTTATCATAAAGATAGTAAAAGGAATCAAGAAATCATATAATGTTCGTATCAAGGAAGTAGGACGTAGAGGAAGAAAAAGGATAAAGCGAATAATATTAAATGGGAGAGGTGGAGATCTTTAAATATTCTCAAATATGTTGATTTCCTTCATAAAATACTTTTCATACGCATTTTTTAAAAGGTATTAGAATTTATGTATTTTGTGTTTTATGTTTGTATACATGAGTGTCTTGTCAATATCTTTCTGTAAAAATATTAATAAAAAAATCTGTATTTTAAGTAAGTATTTTTTATCAACTTTATAAGACATTTATACATAAACCGACCTGATTATGTGCAAGGCTCCCGTCTCTCTTTTTTCATTGTATTACTTTTCTCTTTTTGTTTCTGCCTCCACTAACCCCTCCCTCTTTCTCCTTTCTAACACATGAATGTTTATTCATCATCACAAACAGATGTGGTTATTCACTGCAGTGAATAGAAACAATTGACCAGATGATGAAGAGATTTTGTGTAAACACACTGTGTGCTCTCTTTGTCCTGTGTGCCATCAGTAGACATGCTTGTGTGCTTCATCCTACCTGTCAATGAAAGCATGGTGCAGCAGGAATATGGGGTCGTTGGCTGAACCCTGCACTGAGGACATGGAGCCGTTCATGAAGACATGCAAGGCGTTGTGCATGGTGCTCTGGCCTGTCATTGCCATACCTGATGTTGGGCTGGCAAAACCTGCAGGAGGGGAGAAAAGTACTCACTTGTGTTTAAAGTGCTCTTTGTGTCACTTTGGATACCAGCTGAAGGCCGTGACTGCAGCAGTCATTTAGATGGAATTGACTATTTTTGAGAGATGCTCTTGGAAAATGCTTTACGGTTACTATTAGTCTCAAGCAACAAGGTATTGCAAAAATAAAACAGTGTTTTATTAACAGAACATTGAATTAGTAATTATAAATAATTATAATTATAATTTTAGTAGGATGGATTTTGAGCATCTGGTGTCTCACCATTTATAGGTTTAAGTGTGTGTGTCTGTATTTGTGCTTGCTTCTCTTTAAAACTCATTAGACAGATTAGACCGTTGATTAGGTTCAGGTTCGATGGTTAAGCATGGAAGTACATTAATACTAAAGTGTGTGTGTGTGTGTGTGTGTGTGTGTGTGTGTGTGTGTGTTTCAACCACTCCTACCCTCTATGACATTTCTAAAGCTCATATTGGCAAATCGGTCCATGGGTCCCGTCTCGTACTGTGTGAGGCCCACAGTGAAGTCCACATCAGCTGTTGTGGGGAGTCTCACCGTGCGGTTGGTATCATGGTTCCCAGGGTTCCGCAACAGTGGACCCTCCCCGGTGGCGTTACACAACGCCTCTCGGTTGTTGTACTCCTCTGGCTGGGTGCAGATCACCTACACGTACACACAAACACACACACACACACACACACACACACACACACACACACACTGTGGTTAAAGAGCTCCACACACAAAGTTTCAAACGGATTTATCTGAATAACTCAGAATAAAGTCGTAGATACATTTTCTGGGATGTGAATACAAAGCCTCTAAAGTAGGATTTTCACTCTGATCTTTTATGCTGACTGGACCACTTAAGGATGAATTCTTTAAAAAAGATTTCATTCATTTCTTTTGATTGAGAGGCTAAACCAGCTTTAGCACAACAGATCTGCTGAATGAAATTGAAATATAAAAAGCCTTTGTTTGTTTAGTGGGGAAAGGCATTTTTAGTCTCTTAATAATGGATAAGAAAGATTGGCTCATATATCTACACATAGTTATCCGTACAGTTTGTGCTCACAGACACACTCACTGAGAGTCAGAGAGAGACGTTTTCTTACCTTCCACGAGGAGAAGACAGAAGCAGGGCTGATGAGGTTAGGATTGAGGGGGCTGCGTCCGCCCATCAGAGCATCGGTGCACACCTCACAGGACTGGGCATCCCTCCAGTCCCAGTATGGGATGGTGAAGTTGAAATCTCCCGTCAGCTTCCTTATCTCATTCTCCCAGTGGAGCAGGTAGACTCGGTGCCACGGCAGAAATGCTGCAGATTCATGGGCAAAGTCAATGTCTCTCCATACGTTCCCTGGCCCTCCCAAGAAGGCGTCCCGGGACACATAGTAGTGTATCCAGACAAACAGGTCATAGCTGTTGATGTCAGAGAACATGGGGTTCTCACCATTTTCACCCATCTCTGCTCTTGTTGTCGTTGAGATCACATAGTCACGGCTGATGGTGTTCTTTGCCAGGTTCAGATAAGAGATGAACTTCTGTTGCTCAGCAGGTGACATGGTCAGGATGTTCCTGCGCACTGACTCCCTGTACTCAGCACAGTTTGAACCCCAGTAACCAAACCTGCATTCACCACAGTTAACACCTCCATAGTTTCCAGCACAGCGACACGTCCGGTTGAAGAAAGCCAAAGGCCAGCGCTCTCTGTCATCGATCCCACTGTGTGGGTACTGTGGCCCATGGGGCTCTTCTGAGACCTCCACCTCAGTGCAAAAACCACGGCCTGACAGGGCCCCGCAGGCTGAGCCGTCACCGTCCCACACCGGGCAACACTCTTTGGTCCGGAGTCCCTCTGAGTTGGCACACGGGCGAGGGAATTGGCATAAAGAAGTCCCAATGAGCTGCAGCAGAACGACAGATACATACAAGCACCTCATGGTGAAAGTCAGACAGCGTAAACTCCTGCTGCAAAGGTGGACACAACAGGACCTGATGTCCTCACAGACTTCAGCTGGCAAGGTTAGACGCAACTGTGGCACAGAGAAGTAGCTTCACCGCCGTAAAGTTACTGCTAGTCAGTAGGCTACGAGCCAGATTTCACACAACCAAATTTGATTTAGAGATGGCTTCTAGAGAAAAATACACACTCTTCAGGGTACCTGTATGTATACAAGCAACCAATTACTAACTTACTAACTTTTGAAACTTGCTACCCCTCTATGCTACAATCTAACCCTCCACCAAACCTCTTTCCTCCGCTCTCTTACACCAAAAGACCTGTTCTCTTGCCACTCATTGAGCCGTTTTAGGGGCCGTCCTCTGGCAAAGTGTGTGATCTCATTGTGATCTCACGCACTCTGTCAGGCACACACACACACACACACACACACACACACACACACACACACACACATACACACACACACCACACACTTATACTTAAGAATGTGCACTTACACCATCACATGCTCAGGATAATATTCTTGATTCCTCTTACATTTTGTCTTGAGACCAGTTGGCCCCTGATCCACCACAGGCAGAAACTCATGTGGTTTCTACCCTTGGCAAAGACCGGGCCAGAGTTTATGCATGATCAAGTGTGAAGTTGATGTGAGGTTGAAGCAGAAAAAGTGAGAATTGGAAAAGAAACTGACAATATATTAATAGGAATCTACCACAGTGACATCAGAAGTGAGCTTCTGCAGGTGTTCCGTCAAGCCAAACTCAGTTTCTCCTCTGGTTGAAGGAGTGCTGGTCAGTGTGGTCAGTGGTTCTGCTCTATTTGGCATGTTGCATGAGAAATAAGGTATATATTAGTCTGGGCAACAAACATATTATATCACTGATATCTTAAGCCATCATTCAGGTTGCACTTAGTTATTTTTTAAATAAAGACAAAAACAATATTTCCATTTGGATTTAGTTATGTGAGGCCATGTGAAACATATAAAAGTTAAACATTTTTGGAGCTCATTCCATTTGTGAGGAGCATGTACAGCTAATGTAAAAAATATCTTGTGACAGTTTATGTTTTGTATTTGTATGAGAACAGACAGCAAATGAGAAGCATGATTTGTTACTGTACAAAATCCAATATTCGGTTTGCTTGTCAGGTGTTCCATGTGGGTCTTAAAAGTGAGCCAGATTACCAAGTATTTACAACACTCAATATAATACTCAATATTTCACAATAAAAGTTATTCTATGGCACCAGAGCTATGTGTAAATAACAAAGCTTCAAAAAGCATCTGCAAAGGGGTGATATCAGTCGAAGCAGAGCTGTACAATAAACAATATGGACAACAGAAGAAACACTAAAAACTGCAATCCAACATGGTTGTAACTTGTGTGTACATCTTATGATCCCATTATTGGCTTGATTCATGAGTTCACAAGTTGTGCATGCTTTAAGAAACATTTAATTACATGTAGCCTATTACAAAATAAGGGTCTCTTTGACGGTGTCCTCACCATAGCGTGACAACCACCCGCATAACACAAGAATCTATAATATGTGGAGGCTAAGAGGAAGACAGACAGTCAGTGAGATTTTCTTCCTCAGTGTGCACTGGCTCCCTGTGATTCTGCAGACTATAGAAGTTTACAGTCGGGCCCAGGGCACAAAGTCATCTGCACAAACCTCAGGATCACAAGCCGGTCACATGCTGCCGTTGCCAGGCACGGGGTGCTGCTTATCCCGCTGCAGGAACGCAGTAGTACGCACATGAATGATCATCACAGGATAAACCTGTCTGCAGGGCTGCTCTGAAAAGTGAGCAGACAGTGCATGTGTGTGTGTGTGTGTGTATGTGTGTGTGGGTGGGTGGGTGAGAGAGAGAGAGAGCTTTTTCTTTGAACTTACTGAGAATTGCACCTTCTTTAAAGCTCTCAGGTTACAGCAGTTCACACCAGGAACTCCAGAATATTTCAACAACCACTTGACATGAAGTAAAGCTTTCTCATAATTATCTTATTATTTTGTCCCAACCAGACACTAGAGGGCAGCATGACCCGTTTATTGCCTGAAACAGGAACAGCCACAAGGCGACTGGCTGTCACAGCAGGGTTTTAGGTTCCTCCTCATCAATTGTAATTAGACAGGAGGGAAGGGAGCACACTGGTGAGCTGACCAGCTGGTGGTGTTTCTTATGCTTATGTGACTTTTTTCTATTAATTTCAAAATCCACCCCGCAGGCCTGCACAGGAAGATAAATCTTACTGGTTTCTATACAAGGGGAGACATAACTTGCGTATTGTGTGTATTGGAGGAAATGAATGTGTTTGTGGCTCAGAATCAAAGATGGTCAGAGTGTATGAGCTACTGACCTGTGACCCTGCTCCTCATTTGCACCTGGACAGAAAGTGAGGCAGATAGATCTAGAAATTAGATTAATCAATTCTTTGATGGACAGAAAATCTCAAATTTCACTGGTTCCAGCCTCTCAAGTGTGAATATGTTCTCTTCTTTTATTTTGTTTTCCTTGACAGTAAACTGAATATCTTTTGGGGTTTTCAACTTCTGATCAGACAAATCAACATCCATCACCGTGAGTTCTGGAAATATTGCGATGAGTATTTTTCGATATTCTGTCAACAAAATGAGTTAAAACCAATTAATTAAGGTATCATCAATAATAATTATTAGTTGCAGCCCTAAAATAGATTTTTTTCTGTTTTATGGGTGGCTCCCTTTTCACTGGGACTGCAAGGTGAAATTCACATACTGCAGCTTCCCCAGTTTGTGCGCCGTCCCTGTTATCAGGGAGTCCTGGTACTCAGAGACACCATGACAGCCTGTCAACCTGTGCTGACAGTTAACAATCGACACTGAGGCTGCTCTTAGTTTGTATGCACCCAGACTCCGGAACAGCCTGCCAGCGGATCTGAGGACACTTGCTCTTTTTTAAAGTGCGTTGAATTCGCATTTCTCCTCTTAAAATGTTATAAATAAACAATAAAAACAGTGTTATAGATTATACAACATGCTAAAGCCACTTGTTCCAATGGGCTTCTCTTTTGAGAGAGATTCACGTCATTCTGTTCTCACAATAACTTTATACTTAGGTATACATCTGCCAATGAGGTGAGACTTTTTCACCTGGTTACAGGGCGTTTCAACATTGTTGCAGAGAGGAGTTGCATATTGTTGAAGTAGGTGGACAGATCTGCCTTTTGTGTCAAACTGTCGACTGACACGAACATTGTTGATATTGTGACATTGTTCTAACCTAGTGGGAAAGCTTTTCAAAATCTATTTGAGACGTATTAAACCTTTTAAGAAGGCCGTAATGTAAATCATGAATAATATCTAGTGAGTGTAAGTACCTGATGATGACAAGAGCAACACAATCAAGATGATGAGGCTTATTAGAAATTGATGTTTGCCACATGTCACAATCGTATTGTTTAGTTCACTTAAAAGTGACATTAATACCCCAATATTTACTTGTTCAATGAAGCAGGAATCACATTACACGAGACTGAATGCTTCATAACTGACGTCCTTGTTTCTCTGTTGCCATTATTTTTTTTTCTGTTTGTCCTAGTTAGAGTAGGAATATCACAGACATGTGACAACCCTGTAAATCAGCTATGTGTCTATGGCAACCATGGGTATCCACTGTTATTTTGAAATGCCATTGAATAATTGATTTGTCGACTGTGACACTGACTCTGTTGTGCTTGTGATTTGCGGAGGAGTGTGGTAAAAAGTGAATTTTACCCTATGGATGTTTAGATGCATGTGCTGTTCTACACACCAGTCACACACACACACACACACACACACACACACACGCATACACACACACGCGCACACACACACACACACACACACACACACACACACACACACACAAACACAGTGCAGGTGTGTCAGGGTGTCCTGGTTGCATCACTGTAATCTAATTTTCCTCTAACCCGGGGACCTGTCGCTGTGTGATGCAGTCCACTGTTGCCCACACACTCTGCTCAACAGTGTCAGTGTCAGATTACCCACATGCAGTGTGGTAACGGGATGATTTTCATCTATCATACCTTTCAATCCAGTTCTTCATGTTGCAACACACTCTGCTCGGTCACGTGTTTCAATAGTAATTTGGTTATTGATCCAAATTTGCATCAATCATGATGAAGAGTTGAATTTGTGTGTGTCTGTGTGTGTGTGTGAGAGAGACACAGAGAGAGAGAG
>NW_022280054.1:5278888-5288847 GCF_004355925.1 Anarrhichthys ocellatus | reverse complement strand
GAGAGAGAGAGAGAGAGAGAGAGAGAGCGAAACAGGGAGAGAGAGAGAGTGTGAGAGAGGGAGAGAGAGAGAGCGAGAGAAACAGAGAGAGAGAGAGCAAAACAGAGAGAGAGAGAGTGTGAGAGAGGGAGAGAGAGAGAGAGAGAGGGAGAGAGAGAGAGAGTGAGAGAGAGAGAGAGAGAGAGACATTGACTTCATTGGCTGCTTGTTTTACTACAGCAGTGAACGGTTGCCATGGAAATGGGACCCAGATCATTCTGTCATTTCATCCGTTTTAAACATTTCTATTTAGAAAATTAAAGACATGTTGTAGAGCGACAGCAGACAGGAACTGTGTCGGAGTCTCTATGCATTGTTCAATCTCCAAAGATCCTCCAAAAGTCTGCATTCTAACATCGAATACATCACACGATGCATCAATCAAGTCAATTATTGATGCATCGCATCGTCGGTAAACGCATAATCCAGATCGATCAAAATCAGTAAATATTAGCAGCCTGGTTGTGATGTTAATGACAGAAGTGGACACTATGGACATAGTCATACTGATTGACCAACACCAAAGACATTACTACTTTTCCATGGGAAACTAAAACATCACAAGTCGTACTGTAACATCTCACGTATTGTCATTTAACTTACCAGATGTCCACTTTGTGAGCTGCTTGATTGAATGTGTGATTTCGTAATCTTAAAACAGCTGCTGGAATCATCAACAGCTTTAGTCTCAGTGAGATTATAGCAGTCTGAGGAGGAAGGTCAGGTACAGGCTGGCCTTCGGAGGATCCAGCTCTTGACTCCAGCTCGAGCTCACACACACACACACACACACACACACACACACACACACACACACACACACACACACACACACAGAGAAAGGTCAGGGTTAGTAAGGCTATCACTGCATCAGCTAAAGCCTCGTCCAGCCTGCATGTGTGTGTGTGTGTGTGTGAGAAAAACAGTGTGGGAATTTATGTAGTTGTGTGTGTGTGTGTGTGTGTGTAGCCTATATCTATGCTCTTTTAATGGTCTGCTAATCCCAAATGCATTTGGCTGGGAAATTAATCCAAGGCTTGTCAAAGCCAAGCTCTCTAAAGCCCTTTCTATCTCCCCCTCTCCCTGTCTCTCCCTCGATCTCTCATTCTTTCTCCCGGGCTACTCTCAATCGGTAGGCCTGTATCTCCAGATGGTATCTTGGAGGTAGGTGTGATATCAAGGCAGAGGGAAAAAGAGAGAGAGAAAAAGAGAGAGAGAGAGAGAGAGAAAGAGGGAGAGAGAGAGAGAGAGAGAGAGAGAGAGAGAGAGAGAGGATGACCTGTGATGCTATCGGAGCATCCTCATTGGAGGCGGAGAGAGAGAGGACAGGGGGGTTCATTTGTTGCCATAGTGAAAAAGTAGATTATCCACCGACAGCATGATGCGCTGATGGACGAGTGAGGGATGCTGTGTTTCTCTAGGGGCATTCACCTGTCCTGCAAGCAAAGGTATGTAACTTCACTTGCTTTTCCATTCGTGGGGCAGTGGCGTGACCGAGTAAAGACAATTTCTCATGTATTTATTTCTCTGTACAGCAGTCAAGTTCATGTGGGGATGCATGTCAAAGTGGCTGCAACAAGGGGATGGACAAAACATGACAAACAATCACTTCTTTAATATTCCCGGTGTGAAAAGGTGTCTATAGGATACTCACTTGGAGCCGATGGTGACATCTGATATTTTTTAATCTCCTATAATTCCTTCCTTCTACTGCAAGCTTTATGTAACGTCAGTGACATGGCAGCTACTGTCGTTTTTATCTTATTTTTAAAAGGGAATATTGTTTAGCCCATTTGATGCCAAGACACATTTCCAAACAAAGAGTTGAGGAAAGCCTGAAAACGAAAGAGAGGTTTCGATAAGATAGCCTGTTCATTTGTCTTTTTGTTTTTTTAATCATTGATTCAAGCAAAGTAAAAACAATAAAACAACTCAAATTGAAAAGCCCACAGTTAGATTAAACGTGCCATTAAAAACAGGGGACATGGAACAACTATTTCCGTGCAAAACCTAGATAGACCGTGGTTGCTGGCAGTGGCAGTCAGTCAGTGACATATTTGAGTGGAGACGTTTGCAGGAAAGCAGGATGTTTCCATTAGATTTGTATTGATTTATTTTTTTTTTATCTTTAATGATTTGATCTCTGTGGGTATTTTAAGTGGACGCCAGGCGAAGCTGTAAGCCCACAGCATAGGTTAATTGCTCTTTACTCCCGTGACGGCTATGAAACTTCAAATGTTATCGATCTCCTCCAATCGTTGTCACCAGCGCACAGTGTCACCTCTGATGTCTATTTGATCAGATGGGGAGACAGACAGTCCACCTCGTGCTACTAATTAGGCTATAAGAAGAACCATGGATACAGCAGGCTATTTTTTAACTCATCTATTTAAATCTGCTTTTAACCTGTGACGATATACGTACGTTTTTGTGTCGGTCCTTGCTGTTATATCATCTCTTTTGTTTATATTGTTGTTGCTTTTATTGTTTCTGTTATGTATGCAAAGTGCCATTGAGTACCTTTTTAAAGCGCTATACAAATAAAGTATTATTATTGTTATTG
The DNA here is from genome assembly GCF_004355925.1 of Anarrhichthys ocellatus. Taxonomy (NCBI): domain Eukaryota; kingdom Metazoa; phylum Chordata; class Actinopteri; order Perciformes; family Anarhichadidae; genus Anarrhichthys; species Anarrhichthys ocellatus. Next base: position 5,286,245 of record NW_022280054.1, on the reverse strand, counting down.
TTAATTAAGTATCGGCAGAGGGACCAAGAGGGCGCTAGATAGACAGAGTGGGATAAAGGGAAATGACAAAACAAACATGTGCCGAGATATAGAGAGAAGAAGACACTATATCAAATAAATCAATATGCTCGGTTTGACCACACACGGCACAGTTTATGTCTGTTGTTCCCTTTGCTGGCGCGACTTAATAAATCCTACTTACGACAATGTGAACCTTCTACAACACCTTCTGGCAATAGGCTACTTAAAGTGCTGTATATTCACGCCATTAAATCACATTTTAATTTGTTAGAATTAAACCGAAGAGGAGCGAACGAAACAGAACACCGGAACTCAGCTCTGATTGGCTGAATCGCGCTCGAGTCCGGTAACAGGTGTTACGTGGAATTCTGTGCCCCCATTAAATAAAACCGCGTCTCCTTCACGGCGTTGTTTTAATGGTTGACGACTTGTTGATGTTAAATGGGAGAAAAGTGGAGTTTGGGGAAAGGTGGAATCACACATTGTTGGGGAAACAGACTTTAGCAACGTAACGTTAGCTAAAGTCTGCTAGGCTAGGCTAACGTCTGCGGAAGAATTTAAGCTAACGTCAGTTAAATAAATGTGCAAATCATAAAGTAGAGTAACACTAGCTTAACGTTATTAGTTTAGCACATTTGTATTGGTGACATAAATACGTTTTAAAAACATCTTCGCTCCATTGTTTATGGTATTGAGGTAAGAACATGCTAAGCTAAAGGCAAGACAATCAACTTTAGACACACAACAGGCCCGTTGTATGACAACTGCTCTCTTTTAATTAGTGGTCTGCAAACCATCTGCTAGCTTGAACAGTCTCATAAGCAAAGGTTTTCTTCTGGTTTTTCTTCTGGAAGACATGAGATGAAGGACAGGAGGATAAGGCAAGATGGATGATGTGAAAGAAACGTTCCAAATCCAAACTGAGAGACCAAAAGGATGTAGCTACAAAGGAAAAGAGAGGAGGCTAACTTAATGAAAACATGGGTTATTTTAGTGAAATTTATTTGAGGGAAAATTAGGGCACACTTGACTGGAGGATAAATTAATAAATATCGAGAGTTGGAAAGGGATGGATGAGGGGGGGGGGGGGGGGGGGGGTGTGGGAAAACAGAGAGAGAGAGAGAGCGATGAGCGGAGGGCATGCGGGGTGAGGGGCTGTGGAGAGGAAAAGGGGGCGGGATGAAGGAGAGAGGTGTTTGGAGACAGGCTCAGGTGTGCGTGACTGGAAAACGTAGGGAGCTCGGAGGCTGCACAGCAATCGGGACCGCTCCGGTGTGTGTGACAGTTGACATTGGGCTACACGTTATCGGCAGCGTCGTTCCTCTGTGGTAATATAACTTGCAACCTAATTATCAAGCGGGACCGTAGCAGTGGCGCCGGAGAGACATAGATTCATATAAGGTAAGGTTTGCAGTAGGATGTTACAGGAATATATAGCCTTAATGACAGACCACCGTGTTTTATTCAGACTTATCCTCTCTACCCTACTTAATATTCTGCTCAGAGTGATTTTGTCGCACTTTGATAATACCTATTGTTCTTGCAGTATTTGTAAAGGGACTCACCTGCATTAAGATCTGGACTAGTTATCCTTGATTTACATTATAAGGTTATGTCCCGTAACGGTGTAACCTAGTTATTAAAAGAAAAGAGCAGCCAGTTGCACTGATAGGCTGTAGGAGATACAGTCATGCCAATAAGAAGGAGAGGGATCACAAACCGGGTTTTCATCTGTGCATGCTGTGGCTATGTTCATTTCAGACGGTGTCTCTGTCATGCTTTGCACCATTCGCTTGTAAAAAGAAAAAGAAAATCGTGTGTGTGTGTGTGTGTGTGTGTGTGTTTAATTCGGTGCAAATGACGGACTCTGATCTCCCATTGCCTGATGCACAGCGCTGCGCCAGTCATTGTTGTTGTCGTCTCTGGATTTTGATTTCTCCTTGGAGAGAGAGGCAGTCCGAGCAGACGCTGTTCGTGTATGTCAGTGATTACTTATACAAAAAAAAGACCACAGCAGTCAATGAATTCATGTATTTGGGACGCTGTAACATCAACTAAACCACAGTAGAACAACAAAATAAATAAAAATCAAAGTACAACGAGGTCGCAGAAAAGGAGGCTGCAAGTGATGGAACATTAGAAGTGATTTAAGGTCAGAGCTCGTTTGGGAGAGTAAAGCAGTCGCAGCTGTGTCACACCTTGTCTGTGCCACTGCAGCAGGTGAAGTCCTTATTAATGTGTTGGCACCCTCTGACCACGTATACATGCATGCATGGATTATTGAGACTATATAATCCCATAGAGTCAACCGTTATCAGCAGCACGTTTACGGTGACATATTGTCTTTATCACATACTGAATTAGAGAGATTCTGATGCTGTGTGACATCCTCCTACCCTTTACTCTCCGATAAGGTCATTGTGTATCATATCTTATTTATTTAATAAGACTTGGGATAGAATGAATGAGGAAATTGGCTGTAGCAGTGAGGGGAAAATACACAAGGGACAGACTGTTGTGATTGTTGAGTCTGATTGTTGTGAGTGTTGGCGTCTCCTAGCCTCAGCGATGTGGCCTGGGAGCCAGGAACAGCTCCTAGTGGCACTTAGAGAATTCCGGAAAACAAGGCAGTGGTTGATGATCGAAAGGAAACCTTTCAACTTTAAACATGCTGAAAAAAACCCCTTGTTTCCCGAGAATCAGGTGCAAAAAATAGTACCTCCTGTCCACTCGGGAACAAGAGGCATATGGAGAGACACATTGTCACATGCCCACTCAGCAAAAGCCTTCCCAGTGAATAACTGAAGCTCCCCAAAAATACTGCAGCTTCCTGAAATTGTGTACAAAACCGAAAAAAGCAGTGTGACCCATTTTAGTTGCCAGAGAATAATTTCGGAAACACTACGATATGGTATCATGGTGCATATTTGCACTATGTCCGAGAATGATTTACATTTGTCTTACTTTAATGTTCCTCATTCAGCCTGTCAAAATATGCAGAAAAAAAGTTTCTTTTACAGTCAAAGTCAAGCTGTTCACATGACGAAAAGAGCAACGGCAATCTATTTTGAAAACTCCAGACGCTGCTTAATGACAAACACAAATGACTGTGCGTCATACAGGGAAAGAAAGAGGAAATAAATGTGTTTGTGGAAAACGGATTCTCTCAGATAAATTCTAATTGTTATTGTCTCTGTCTATAGTAAATTAAAGGCTTCCACAACAACACATAAAACAGTGTGTCAGCACTAGCAGCACTAATGAAACTCGGTGAATTGAAACAAGACAGAGAGAAGGAGGGAGCATGTTTAGTCTCTGCCTATGTTGTCTGTTTATGTCTGTGGAGAAGTTGATTTGGAAGGTTTTATAATGCCCCTTGTGTGTAGTTTGGATAGAACTAGAGATACAAATGCCTAATGGCGTGTGCAAGATGTTTGTTTAGGCAATGAGGATTTGATTTTCTTTTCCTTTTCAGCTACAGTTAGGCCTACGCAACAAGAGAGAGACACACACAGAGGGGGAGCGTGACAGAGAGACACAGCATGTATGTGACCGAGTGTGTGAGAGAGGCATACGGGAGGACTGCAAATGAAACGGTGTCTTGTCTTATAGGGAGAGAGAGAGAAACGGGCGGTGAAAGGATTTTGGTGAGTGGGAATGTGTCGTAGCTGCGTTATCAGTGTAATCATAAGTGAGGAGAGTTTAAAAACCATCACATTTTTACATTAATGTGCCAGTAGATATGGAGAATGGGAGACAGAGCGACGATTACGTCATTGGTAGAGACGGAGTGTGTGTGTGAGATAGAGAGAGCAGAGTTTTGTTTGAAATGTTCATTATTGGAGCAGCAGTTAGCCCTGTTGCCATCCTGACACTGTCATGTTAATTACGTTCAGCGAGACTCTCTGTCCCTTGATGCCTCTTTTTTTTTTATCACTGTCTCCTTCTTCTTCTGTTTCCTTTCTTATCTCCCTCTCTGGCTCTATCTCTCGTCCTCTCCATCTTTCTCCATGCACTTCTGCCTTCTCTTCCCCCCCCCCCCACCACCTCTCCCTCTCCCCTCTTCTCGCCCCATCTTCCCCTCATTCAGTCTTTTCATCTAATGCGCTCCGTTTCCTTCTCCTTCCTCCGTGCTCCTCTCATCCTCTATTTCTATGAAATTCACTACACTCCACCTTCATTTCTCTCCCTCCACCCTTTCCCCGCTCAGCTAACCACCAACATCCCTGTCATGACCTTGATCCTGTTTTGCATAAGCAGTGGATGCCGTCGTTTGCTGTCTAAACTGTCCCAGCTCCCCTGCTGTTTACGGTCAATTAAAATCCTCCATTGCAGTTAAGTATTTGTGTTGCTCTGAGGTGAAGCAAATTACAAGACTTGCCCAGGAAACTGATGCCTCCCCCCTCGCCTATTTTACATTATGCATTACTTATGCTTGGTTTATTTCTTGTAGCTATGTGTCCTGTATGTCTGTTTGAACCATGCAAAAGGGTTTCTTCACTGCTTCATAACCTTCATAAATCTTCTATAATTTATAACGAGGAACTTGCAATGATCTCCTTTCTGTCCTAGGACGAAAGGAATACAAAATACCAATGAATGCACAGTTTTTGCCAAAATCTTCGTTTCAGTATCCAAAACTATTTATACGGTAATGATAACAACAACTGGGGCTCCAATTTGCAGAGAACACCCAAAAGCGAAAGTAATGCCATTACAGCAGCAGGAGCTTAAGATGTAACATGCCAAGTTTTAATTCGGTTAGCGTCAAGGGGCAGACACTTGAGGAACGACATGGAGTTTTTATTTGGTGCTCATCATGGCTTTTCAATCTTCACGGGACCATAAGAATAATAGATTAAAGAAATAAATGTGGCTGCCAGTCGTTTTATGTGACTTTGTTGGTGTCTCAAGTGAGTGCTGTATAAAACTTGTGGGACAACCAAATATTCCTCACAGCAGCATGTGAAGTGTGATACGCCGCTGCGGTTATGTTATTGATATTATGCTGACACAGTGGTGACGATGGTGACTCCGCTCAGATCACAGTGATTTAGAGCTGCGCACCAGGAATAAAAGGGCAGGGCCGAAAAGCTGGGCCAGAGTCTAGAGACGATTCTCTGGTCATCATATTAAGCTTCATTAGGAACCAACAGTAACAGCTCATTATGTTGCTCACTGTAATGGTCATTATGTTGATTTTATTTGCACAGTTTGCAAATTTATTTGCAAATTTGGCTTTAGTTTACATAGTTTTCTCTACATGTGTGGAAAAAGTCTGTCAAGCTTAAGCAATGACTGTCTACGGGCTGTGATTATTAAAGAAGTAAATGGATCAACTGGTAAACTACAAACAAGCCTGTGTGCCGCAGCGTGCTACTAAGATGTTCAAATGCTAACAGTGTTTTCTGCTCACAGCTTTATGTGAACATGTCTGTCTGTCACCTGTTACTGTGTAACTGGGGGAGCCTGAAGTTCTTTCAGCCAATGAGACTTAGCCCAGATTTTCTTTTGAATTTCCCAGGTTGCACTGCTGCACCTGTCGCCGTGATGGTCCCACCTTAAAATCCGAGGGAGAGAACGACAAGTCAGAAGAAAGGAATACATTGTTGTCATCCATTCCGAACAACTCCTCTGTGCCACAAGCTTTTGCCATGGCCAGGAAAAGTGTTTCTCGGACAAGTAGTTTCCTGTGACGGCTCTATGACGAATTTGAGATCCGCTTCTCCTTTGTTACCTCAACGGACCAAGATGATTTTTTGTCTGCTGCTAGTTCTGTCCATTTGGGTGGGATCTTATGACGCTGACTCCGCCCAGTCCGAACGGCGAGTTGTGACACACATAGCTGGTGACATCATCATCGGAGCGTTGTTCTCTGTCCATCATCAGCCTCCTGCTGACAAGGTAAGCTCCTGCCCTGTCTGCAGAATGGTTTGTGTGTCACAGTTATAGTTGATCTGTTTTTGTGACTGTAGATTTTGTGTAAATCTGTAATCCTGCCTGGATTTGAACGAAGCAGAAGATGGATACAATTATGCTCAGAATAATTATTGGAGATCATTTTTGGGCAAATTTGCGATCTATTGGACAGAGAGTTATAACGCTGCTCTGCTTATTAACAACATATTCAATTTGTACAACAGGTACCTCCATAGGAGTTCATGAACCACTTGCTTCCCCAGGAACCTATTTGACATTTAAGCTTTTTTTCCATCTAACTTTTAATAGTTGCAAATGGCCATGAGAATATAAATCCAACATTAGCCCAGCTGTGAAGCAGACATGTGTTAAAGCCCAAGTTTTTACATGTGTCTTACTGTTCATACAGGCTGCTAACACAATAAAATGTGTCTGATTAATGAATGTCATCATCAGTAATGACAAAATTTAGACAACATTGTTATCTAAAGGCCACTTCAATTTCACTTGATTTCTTCTGCCACCCTGTCTGCACAGGTACATGAACGCAAGTGTGGCGCAGTGCGAGAACAGTATGGCATCCAGAGGGTGGAGGCCATGATGTACACACTGGACCGCATCAACACTGACCCACACATCCTTCCCAACATCTCCCTGGGCTGCGAGATCCGGGACTCCTGCTGGCACTCAGCAGTGGCTCTGGAACAGAGCATCGAGTTCATACGGGATTCGCTCGTCTCCTCTGACGAGGCCGAGGAGTGGGCTGAAAGAGCGTCCTGGGGAGGCGGAGGAGGTGGAGGAGGCGGAGGAGGTGGAGGACCCACGATGAAGTGTGCAGACCCCTCTGCTACTCCGATGCGGGGGAAGAAACCCATCGTGGGTTTAATTGGACCAGGGTCAAGCTCGGTAGCCATCCAGGTCCAGAACCTTCTACAGCTGTTCAACATACCACAGATTGCCTACTCTGCCACCAGTATGGACCTCAGCGATAAGGTGAGCCCGTGTACCTGTAGACAAATATCTAGGCCATTGAAGTTGTACAGAAGTAGGCCTAGGAACTGGAGAGTTAATGTATTTCTGCTACTTTAATGTGACTTTAATTTAATTAAATGTTTACTTAACTGAATGTTCTAGATGCTCCCGTATAATTCTGCCACTCATTGATTTTTATCTCCATTGTTTCAGAGCCTTTATAAGTACTTTATGCGGGTGGTGCCTTCGGATGCCCAGCAGGCAAGAGCTATGGTGGACATTGTCAAGAGATACAACTGGAGCTACGTGTCTGCTATACACACTGAAGGTACAACCACCCACACACTCCGTCTCTGACTTTTAAACTCGTCTCCTAAGCTCAGACATGCACACACACACACACACACACACACACACACACACACACACACACACACACACACAC
>NW_022280054.1:5277670-5278878 GCF_004355925.1 Anarrhichthys ocellatus | reverse complement strand
CACACACACACACACACACACACACACACACACACACACACACACACTTTTTCTTTGCAGAGACAATGATCCAGATATAAATCCAGAAAGACAGACCAGAGAGCATGGTCAAAAGAAGATGGACTATCACAGGCCATTGACCTCAAAGTAGAAGATATCCTCTCAAAAAAGTATGCACGTTACCTCAATAATGAATAGAGGAGGGAGAAACACATGGATACCTGCAGAAGGATTGTGTGCTACAGACATATAATAAATTGTAATTGTCTGAATTATATGTTTTTGGTACAGGCAAGGAGATGCACTGTACAAACTTACCTATTCACTCACTCACTCTGAAGGTGGTAGTGAGTTGTGTCAGTCGGTTAACTTGTGGGAGATGTGTGACAGCTATGCACATGAACTGGAGGATAATGCAGCGACAACGCGTGTGTTCATGGCTCCACTGAGAGAAGGCTTGTTGAACCACACACACACACACACACACACACACTCACACACACACACACACATCGAGGGCTCTAGATCCTGGCCTCTGGCATTGCCTGAGGGCATTACAGCAGTATTTGAGTTGAGCTATGAAGGGTAGGTGTTTGTATTTGTCAACCTTGGTGTTATACACACACAGTGTATGCAGGTATATATGCATACAGTATATAAGGAGAGAGATTGGTAATATAACGGACTAAACCCTAGTAACAACTTTGATTGATGCTAATTAAACCTCGCCTAATTGTATTATCATTAACTCTAATTATTCCAATTGAAAATGCAAAGGGATTTATTTGCAGAAGTTTAGACACTTTTAGTAATCTGTCCACATTTGTTTATGTCAATGATGGGCGACAGACAAACTCCGCATGTCGCTCACAATATGGTGTCAGAAATAACATGTGTCTTGTGTGTGACATTTATTTTTACCTTCCTATGAGATCTCCGTGTGTGTGTGTGTGTGAGAGTGGTGAGCTGGTGTGCTGCTATTAATCTTAGCTGCAAGACAGGCAGCGTTTTATGTGGAAAGGCATTTGTGTTTGAGAGAGAGTGCTAGTGGTTGTGTGCGCAATTGTGTGCGTTTGTCAGGGAAGTATTCAGTCTTTGTATTTCATCAGACATGCGGGTTTCACCTTGGAACTGGTCCTCAAGGTTGACTGCTGCCTTTTCGAGAGGGAGAAAGAGCGAGAGGGGGAGCGAGCGAGAGGGGGGGGGAG
>NW_022280054.1:5267124-5277270 GCF_004355925.1 Anarrhichthys ocellatus | reverse complement strand
GTGAGGGACAAGGGATGAAGAGAATTGGGAAAAGCACGCAATGATAATGATGCCAGAAAACCACAGAAGACCAAGTACTTGGGATAGATATGAGAGGGTGTGCAGATTGAGGGGGGGGGGGCGGGGGGGCTCATCAATTATCTGCATCAACATTTTGCATCTGGAGGCTACAGACAAAAGAAACCGATATGCAAGAAACTGAATAATACATGTAATATCAGCACAGTAATTACATCGACATAATGAAATAATATGATTGGAGGGGGCAATAACGTGAGTAGTGCTTTCTCGTTGGTAAATAGTATGTGTCATACGTGTCTGAATTTCTGAATGTAACGTGTGGATTTTACTTCAGTTCCTGTTCCATTTGTAAAGCGAAGAAGTCTCTTCGGCCTGGTTTGGTATCGTCAGACTAATCGGACACAAAAGATAGATTGACGGATAGTCAATGTGCAGTTCATAGAGCAACTCAGATGAACTGTGTTACATAAAATGTGATTCAAGACTTGAAAACAGCATCAAGGGAATTGAAAGGTCAATTGCGTCAAACATATGTGAACAGGCGTAACAACAAATACTACATACTGTATATGAATTTTCACTGAGCTGATGTCTGTGGGAGTTTAAGCAGAAACACTGACGCCTATGCTTTAATAGACAGAGGAGAAGCTCTAAAGTCCAACAGTTCCTGGAATAAAGTCTTTGTAGAGCACCTTGGGGAGACCAGCCTGTAGCTGAAGGTGCTCAACTGCTTCACTCGGCGCTGTGAAGGGGAAGGGAGGTGTTGACAATTGTCCTTTGTCAGCACATTCTTCTTTAATCCACCACCATCCACTTTCATTCCACCACCATTATGGCTCGTACGGATATTCTGTCCAATATTGGTCACGGTCTGTTGTCAGACTGATCATAAAACGAACTAATAATAATTCACACACTTGGTTGCAATTGGCTTTCAATCTTCATTTAGTATTTCTCTGAAGAGAATCATGATCGTCCACCACTGTGTTGCTCTTTCTCTCTGCCTCCCTCTCGGTGCCCTATGTTCAGTTTAATTCAATTTGGCTGAAGCGGTTTTATTGACATGTGTCACCCAAGCACGCTCCAACCAAAATTGATCAATCTCTCAATAAATTAAGATGCCAACCTTCTCTTCACTCTCGCTCCCCTTCTGTCCTTTTACTCATCTCCACCTGCTCTGTTTTCTCTGTTTCCTTTCCCATCATCCCTCTCTCTCTGTCTCTGTAGCATGACATGCCCTGTTTCTTTTTTACTGCCATCGGCTGCACAGGATTGAGGAAGATGAAACTGGGAAGGTTTGGGGAGGGCAGTGTAAGGTATAATGAATGCCGACTGAAAATGCTCACATATTTATTGTTGTCTCTGGCAGTGTAGCCTCGGGGTGAAGATTCAAAGTGGGTCATGGGCCAGTTTCTGTTGGGTCCCCATATAACAAGAACTTTGTGTTTTAATGAGCCTGGGTCAGAGGACTATATCTACTCAAATTGACTCAGGCTGCGATTGCAGAACTCATGTTCTGGGAATCCTTTTATTGGCTTCTGTTAAGAAAGATAGATGGTGTGCCAGTCCTGAGGGAGTTTTAAATAGAGATTTCAGATTGGCACAGATGTTAGTGAGGTCATAAAGAGAGAAAAATATCTGAGATGTTGCCATTTTAAACCCCATTTTAAAAGGCTTTACCGGAGGATATGTGTGCTGGGAAATAGTTTACTAAACCATACCTGCGCCATGTATAGGAGCACATGCATGCATCAGTGCAAATAGTGTGCACTGATTGTGTGTACTTGTTTACGTTTGTTTCTCTGTATGTGTCTGCATTTACAAGACGGGTTTCTGGGCACAGCCGTGGTATATTTCTAGCTCCAGAGTTTGCTCAGTAGGATAAAAGCATGGTGCAAGTAGAGTTTGTTATGGTTAAAAAAAAACTGCTATGCATCCTGTCTGTAGCCTGGAGCTACTTCCATTGCAAAATAATGTGATAACACACATGCACATTTCATCTGAAATTATTGAAAAAAAAATATACAACCGCTGTTTTTTACCGCGGAGTATGACATTTTCTGCTTCTCTGTGTTCAACATAATTGTATCCTGAATATTTTGGCGGGATAGACTCGTGGGAAATAAACAAGTTATTTGAAGACAATCATTTGGGCTTTAGGAAACTGTGATGGGCATTTCATGCTCCTTCTAGACGTTTTTTAGACCAAACGATTGACCGATTAATCGAGAAAATAGTTGACAGATTAATCAATAAGGGAAATAATTGTTAGCTGCACTCCTAAATTAAGTGGCAACATTACAAGGAATAGCATGTCTGTCACCACCTTTACATTTACTTCATACTTCCTCAATAATGTAGACTGATGCAAAAACAAATACATTGTACAGAGCGTGAGTCTGAGTCAGCATGTGTGCTGATGCATGCTGTTATGTATTTGTGTTTACGTGCGTGTTCCATTAGCCGTGTAATTCTGTAATCTTGTTTAACTCTGTGTTTGACACAGTGCGAGTGTCAGTGAGCATCTGCCCTGGGGTATTACTGCGTTTGTGACACAGCTGCACATTGTTGGAGACACTCCAGATGTGATATGCGGTGGTGAGGAGGATGGAGGAGACCTTGGAGAGGACACGAAAAGGAGAGGGATTGTCAGGAGGCGGCTGAGAGGGCGGGAGGATACCCTTTACTTCATAATGTTTACGTTTTTTAGTGCATGTTGTTTTTCTCTGGGTGAAGCCGTGACCAGAGTGAATGAGTGTTAGAAAGAAGAAACGGACAAGGAAGGGAGAGCGGGGAAAGGGAGAGAACATTTAATTGCATGTAATAGACCTGATAAGAGTGACAAGTGGTTGAGGGTGGTAATTGAGAAGGATGGAGGAAGGGCGAGAAGGAGAGTGGAGGGGTGGAAACATCGGGAGAAAAGACACAGAAGCACCTGTCTCTGTGTCTTAAAATGTACTGCCTGATTTACTGCTACCAGAAAGCGAGGGCAGATGAAGCAAGTAGCTAGAGGAGGAGGAGAGGGAGCTCCACGAAGGGCAAGCAGAAGACACTTCAGCTTTGCATTTGATTGCATGTTGTAATTTATTGCAAGATATCAGATGCATAACAAGTTGAGATGGAGAGATCAAAGAAGAAGAGGGCAGAGGGGCATAGATGAGAGGAGCGAGAAAGGATCTTTGTTCTTTTTTTAATCTTTCATGCTTTTCTGAAAAAAAAGTACTTTAAGCTGTTTTTGTTCTTTTTTATGTTTATCATTGAAATTATAGATTTAGATACAGGGATTATATAGACACAGCTTTGTAGAGGAAACCAGCAAGAGGGGAAAAGGGACTAAAGCACAAAGGGGTTAAACGGTTAAAAAGAAAACAGATTGACGTTGTGAATGTGCAATCTCAGTGCTGGATGTCCCAGTTGTCTCTGTCAGACGGAGGAGATGAAACAAAGCGAGCCACTACATGCACTGTATGTGAGGTGTTTGCCTCCAAAATGTGACGGTCACCGCGGAGCTACATGACTATAGTGTTGATGAATGAAGGGCACGATTTAAGGCAATAGGGAGAAAGTGGTCACGGTGAATTGAAGTAAGCAGGAGTTGCAGGTATCAACTGCTGTACTGAACGTAGAGAGCTGGAATTGAAGGGGTTGTCAGACTCTGTGTTCATTTTCACTCTGCTTTGCATGTATACTGTATTTATTCACAGTCCACGTCAAAGCCGATGAAGCCATTTGATGATTAGTGACGTAGATGACATACATCGTGACATGCATGACATATGAGGTCATATGAGGTTTATTTGGGGTTCAGTAGTGAGGAAGAGCGGACAGACTGACTCCCTATTCTGTTTGGTCTACAGTGATGATAAACTGATGAATGTGTGTCTGTGGGTGGTTTTTTTTATTTGGTAGGGATGGGAGCTTTAGTATTTCTGTGTGAGAGTGTGCTAGTATTATAAAGTAGCATGGAGGACATGTGTGTCAGAGAGATTGAGAGGCAGAACTGGAGTGATAAAGAGACACATGATAGGCTTACCGAGTGTGCATGTGTTTGAGAGTGTGTGAGAGAGAGAGATGTCTCGCACATAAATCCCTTTTGAGACCAGAGTGAAGTAGGTTACAAGCTTTATCGATTTTGATGATGGTAACAGTAGGAATGTGTGCGTGTGTGCACGAGTGTGTGTGAGTGTGTCAATGTGTGCAGGGGAAGGACGGTCTGTACCATCTGTCTCCCACTCCTCTCACTGAGACACTAATTACAGGACTTTACACTTCGCTCCACCACACTCATCATTGGCCTGACTACACACACACACACACACACACACACACACACACACACACACTGAGATGTAGTAGCGGTCAGGGATTGTGGGATGTCTGACACTTTCTGTGTACATTTCCTCTCCCTCTCTTTCCCCTTTTTCTCTCTGTGTACCTTCCTTTCGTGCCATGATTCCCCGTCTATCCTTCCCTCACTCTATTTCTATCACTTCTTCTCCTTTGACCTCTTCATTTAGCCTCATCAATTTAAGTAGAGCATAGATCAATAATGCCTAATTAGACTGCATTCTATCGTTGATAATATACAATACTCCGTAAAAAGGAGGAAACATTAGAACATGTAACAACCTCATTGAGTGAGAAAACCGAAACACTGGTTTAAAAAAACAAAAAGAAGGTTGAGGAAGAGATCATTTAGATGTTTTCTTCCGTCAACACAGAGTAGGGGAAGAGATCAAAGGGAGAGGAAGAGAAATTAAAGAGGGGAATCCTATCATATTCTTTGCCAGTGTGTACAACCATTCATTAGCATAAATTCCAGGTCACCCACTTTCTCTGGCAAAGAAACGGGTGCCACAGTGGGGAGATGCTTTCTCTGATATAAATTTGAGCTTTCATGAGAAGAGGCAGTGGGCATGTTTTTGGCATGTTTTTGAAAATCAGAAGGGATCAGGTCTTTCACTGTCATTTTTTCCACCCAACAAATATTGGCTATTAGGGAGAATTAGACTACTTATGATTGCACATGTCCTCTTTCGGTTTGCACAAGTCAGTCGAAACCTGAATTAAATCAATTGTGTTTATTGTCATTATGTCATTCCTATGCATATGCATGCATGTATATATGTCTCTATCCATCTACACATCCATCCATGTTCATTTGTTCCTTTAATGGAATCAATAATGCTCATTGGCTACAGATTGCCCCTTTATCCATTTGTCTATCTTTACATCTACGTTTCTTTACGCACATCCATCTATGTTCCTCTGCTGCAAAACTGTTTTCTGAGTAATTCTAAAACAAAACTGAATTCTTTAAATCTCCCTCACCCTTCCCTTTTTGTATGGTTTTCCAGGAAACTATGGTGAAAGTGGGATGGAAGCATTCAAGGACATGGCAGCCAAGGAGGGCATCTGTATCGCCCACTCTGGTAAGATACTCGGGTCAAGACAACCACTATTAATCAATTTTAATACCAAACGCTACAGAAGGTTGTAGTCAAGTTAGAAACTGCATTGAATGTTTGTGGGTGTACAGTTGGTGGAAGGGTTCTTTAGTATTTTACTTTTTGTCAAACAACTACACCATGGTGTCAGCAGTTAAAATACATTTACCTGCCCTCACAGCTTATAGACTTATCTACTAAACAAGAAGACAAACCGTGTATTTAACAATAAAGATCGGCCTATTGTTCTATCGGGTGTCTGACACTTGAGCACAATAAAATAGAAACACTGTGACAAAGAAACCCCAAAAGACACTCAGCACTTCACAACACATGAAGCAACCGAGATCAGAACGCATCACATCCGTCACAGACCATGTTTGTATTTGTCCGACATTTTTTTTAATCTCAGGTAAAATCTGGAGCAATGCTGGAGAGCAGAGCTTTGATCGGCTGCTGGAGAGACTGAGGGGCCACCTGCCTAAAGCCAGGGTGGTGGCGTGTTTCTGTGAAGGCATGACCGTCCGCAACATCCTCATGGCCATGAGACGCCAGGGGCTGGTCGGAGAGTTCCTGCTCATCGGCAGGTCAGTGGAGCTACAAAGTCTTACTTTCCTTAAACAGGGGATATACATTACAGGGGTTCCCCCAGGGAATTATTAATATGATTGAGATGCATCAATGGATCCTTGATTTCCTCTGTTTACTCTTTGAGTCTTGTTCAGTTTTTGGAAAGTTGGGAAGAAAATATGTTTTCCATGTGATATAGTCAGGCAGCTATATTTAAACTGTGGGATTTCAGCCACTGGATGTTTTTGAGGGCAGATGGAGAGGCAAAGCTGTGGCTCCGCACTCTTCTCTGAAATAACCCTCTTACGAGATCCATTGATGAATATAAACACGGAGATATTAACATTACAATAAGAAGAGCTCAGCTGGTAAATATACAGTACACTACTAATTTCAACCAAGTTCTGTGCATGAAGTGTGCATCCAGCTGGTGATTATGAAACTTCAAAGTAACTTCAACTGGGTCTTTGACCTGCAGTGCTGGTTGCATTTTCCCACATTTTGTAATTATTCTGCACACGTCTTCAGGTGAAGGTGACTGATTGAGCCCCAAATATTGCCCAACTGAAAAACTGGCAAGTCTTATTTGCTGATTTAGTAACATATTGTTTTATTTTGTATTAATTAAGTAAATGACCGATAATCCTAAATAGATCAATGTAATTAGCTGAACCGAGTTAGACAGATTCAGACATTTCTTCTTTTGTAATCAGTTTAGTTTCTAGTTTTTTTTATTTCATAAATGTGCATTAATATTTTTATATAGTGGATGAGGTCATTAATTCAGTGGAGATGGTCTGCTTCTGTTACAGAAGTGTGCTAGATAATGTATACTTTTGTAGCCAGGGCTTGACATTACCACTGAACAACAGGTAAATATATATATATAGACGGGTAAACTCTTGTTTGAGTCTACTTTGTTTTAAAAACTCCTTTTCAAAGACATTAATCTGTCCAGTTCATTTTGAACCAAGGGACCTCTGGGACTTGTTGGTAGAAAAACTTGCCTCTGAAAAACGGTGGAGCAGTAGTCTTTGTGTCACAAACATAGAGAGCCTATTGAATGGTGGTAAATACCCAAATAGACTGTACAGCCAAACCGTACAGCAGGAGACATTGTTGTCCTTTACACATTCACAATAACGCACATGGACAGACGCGCTGAATTTCGGCGGTGGTTTTCACATTAAGCTTTGTTCTCGCTTAGATGACTTCCTCCTACATTTCACTTGCAAAAGTAACCTTCCAAATAGGGTTGTTTTTATCTACATCTGTGCATGTGTATATATATATATATATATATATATATATGTGTATATGTGTGTTTGTGTGTTTGTGTGCATGTGTGTATAGAAAATTTCTTCGAAGCCCTTTAGTTGCCATGCCAACTGTGTAATAAACATAAGATGGAAATTTATTTTAGCACCTTTGCCAGCCAATATGCAGAGAACAAAATAGACTGTGAATAGATTGGACCCATTCTCATGTTTTTACCATTATAATGCCGCAAATGTAATTCTATTCAATTCTATTCTACTCTTCCCGCAGTGATCTGCGCTGCGTAACTAAATTGTAGACGGCATCATTTTTTGTTGTCATCGCCACCACGATGGTCATGTCATCACCACCTTCATCTTACTCATCATCATCTTCATCTCCGTCATCATCGTCGCCATCCTGCTGAGAGCGAGGTAAAGTACAAAACCGTACTCCTGGTGGTTGTGTTTTTCTTGCCATTAAAGATGACAGTGGAAGGAGAGAGAGAAAGATCACGAATCAGTTCAACACATCTGTTTTAAATGGTGGCCCAGAGCTACAAAACTGGCCCTTCTCCCCTCCTGTAACAGTTACTGTGAATGTGCCTTTGAGCAAAACACCTTACCTCCCACTGGTCAGCAGCAGAAATATAATGGAAGCTCTCAAATGTGAATATGTGGATAAAAATGTTTTTTCCTATATCACTTTAATTCTCAGTCAAAATGAGATGGCTGCAGAAACCTGGGCTTTGTTTCTTCGCAGAGCTCGCTGTAACTCTCATGGTGCTTCAATGAAAAGTTGAACTGCTTTCAACTTTTTTTCAGCGTTCCAATGCTTTGGAGACTCAACCAATCATATGTTTTTGTTTCACCCTATTCAGCTCCATCTAAAGAATGCTGTTAGTGCTTTTTTAACGACATAACCACTTCAACGAGTGCTTGAACAAGCCGGCTGTTTTGCTGCTGTGTGAACACAGCACAAGAGAGACTTTTTCCAATATACCTAGTTTGGGGTTTTGGCGGGTTGGAAACTGTTGAGGGTTCTCATCCTTGTTGCTGGGTTGTCATTGTTTCTTCTATTGGTTATTCAGAGCACCTGCATGAAAGAGAGTGGGATCAGGGGTATAGCGGGATTGTCTTACACTGTTTTGGTGAAGCTCATTGCTGTCGGGTAAAAAAGAAGCAGCAAAGAGCATGGCTGTTTAACTTCTCCCCAGTAAAATGTGCAGTGGCCATGACTGCATATCATAGGGAATTGGACCAATTAGCAAGACAAAAGCCAAAACATTCTTGGATGAATAAATGTGAATAATGGATGCAAAAGAAAGTTTAGCTCTGTAATTCAGCACAGCTGTTTATTACTGCTGTTTATTCTAACAACCAACCAAAGAAAGTGTTATTTGATATTAAATCTGAGTCGTTATCCTGGACATTTAGCTTACATAACCTGTTGCCAAATTAATGCCAACAGTTTCCTTAAATTATGCAACACCATCTAGAAACCAGTTGAACAGTCCCCCTCATTTCACAATCAATGATCATTGTCAAATTAAAATTCCTTTATCTAAGTGAAAAGGTATTTAAATTAACTCAAGCTCTCACACCATTTCTCTTTCCCCTTGTGTAAAGAAAGCAGTTTTCTATGGCTGAATATGGAACCTAAGGGCTTGTTAAAATAGAATTTTTGCAGTACAGTATATCTTGTAGCCCTCCATCTCTGGCCAATCTGTCTTGATTAGGTCAGTTAATTGAATATCAGCCTTTGTTAGCGTCAGTATCATAAACGGACTGTAGTTGTAAATTGGAGATGGTCACGGGTGGGTTCCGTGCTCACTGGAGGTCTGTGCAAGGAACTTCTGATTAGCCCAGTTGGGCAGACACCTGTTTAACACCAGGATAATTACGTTACCACAAGAGCACACCGACGATTATTCAGATACCAAGGACAGATTAGCATGGTCATTAATAGAGTAGACTACTACAAGATGTCCAGATTACATTTGTGTTGTTGAGATGGGCTGTTAGCAAATCACTGTCACTTTTCTTTGACCTTAATCCTCGAACCCCTCACAGGGAACTCATTTTGAGAAACACTTTCATACATAAACACTTAACCCCCTCCTGCTATTAGTCTGAATGGGTCCTCTGTGACACGGCTTTGGTACCCTGCTCCTGATACGTTTAATGATCAGTAACATTATTGTAGACATTGATAGCAACTTCCCGATTTTTCAACCTTAAACTCTTCCTACTGAATCCAACTCTGTGCCCCTTCTAGGCTTGGCTCCCTCTCGATAAAGTATCTGCACTATTTGTCATTTTGAAATTTCGGAATAAACATTGTAGTGACATTGCACTTTTAATGAACTGATAAATTAAAGTTTGTTCACTCAATGTATTTTTTTACAGGCTTAGTGCAATTTTGTCATTCATGAGTGATGACGACTTCAAACCGCACAACTTTGGCCCTGAATGTTCACTCGCTGAAAGTGCAGTGAAGACCTTAGAATGACATCAGGAATACTGCCATTGCCGGCTATTTACATGAAAGTTTAAAGTTTCAATTGTTTCAATTTAAAAAGCTTCAGCAGATGCTCAGTTTCACTGTGTTTCTTGTTTTAGCATATCTAGTTTTTTACTGTACTAATAATATAAAAAGACCCGCATCAGGTCCCGGGGCTAACTACCACATCACAAGGAAGCTATGAGACACAGTCTAGATTTGGAGCCTGGGTGTATTGATTGCTTCTGTCCTATAATTCCTCATTGTGCCAGCAGGCTACAGACCCATTAATGAATAGCTAGGCTGAGATAAATATCAAGCCACATGGGACACACAACCCCCCCCCCCC
>NW_022280054.1:5257838-5267024 GCF_004355925.1 Anarrhichthys ocellatus | reverse complement strand
CCCCCCCCCCCCCCCCCCCCACCACCACCACCACCACCACCAGTTACACATCTACAGATACACACACACTTATGGGCACAAATTCAAATGGCCTCATGTCAATAGATTTTCCCTAAATCGGCTAAATAACCTCTTTTATCCATCTTTAAGCGAAACATCATCTCCTTTCTCAAATTCAAATAATATCTTATCAACGCCACTTAAATGAATCTGTTTCAGCCCCCACTTGTAAAATTGCACTTCCTTCTTCCGTAATTTGCAGCCATACATACGATCCACCACCCGAAATACATATTGAATTAGTCCTGTATTAGGCCTGTAGCTATGGACAAATGCTGTTTGACTTGTTGGTCTACAAAATCATCACAAACTCTAAATGACGTATTACAGAAAGATTGCAGATTGTGTGTGTTTGTGTTGTTTTATACACTGTACCAGACAAATAAACAATCTACAGTATGTGTTAGTCTATGAAGAGATTGCTTACATGTATGGCTCAATGGGTCAGGCATCAGATGTTTAAAATGGTATTTACCTTCTTGTACACACACACACACACACGCGCGCTTACAGAAAATGCACTGTCCCTCTTTGCAATAAATTTCCACCCATACCATGCAGGGCAGCCAGTGATAATCGCTATGACTTCTATGGTTGACTTCACAGCAACAACATCTATGTATTTTATGGTCAGACATTTCAGTTTGAAATATGTTTCTTTCCCAAGCACGGTCTCCTGTTTACCTGTTACTGTGTGTCCACTTCACCATTTATAAATGGCAGGATTTTCTCATTTGCAGCTGTTTTGCAGCAACAGATTTTTAGGAAAACATTTTCTGTGCTCTGCGTGTCCTTAATGGGGAGACCCGAGTTGATTAAAAATCAGCCAAAACATTATTTAAACAGTGCAAATACTAATTCTATAACTATATAATAGATTAAAAAAACCAATGCATGTAAGTTTGCAACCTTACAATTCAAGCAGGTTAGTTACATTTCCATGCCCAGAATGTTACCACTGCTGGACTCTCTGTGTTTTCATACGAGGCCGATATTCAGACTGTGCTAAAGAAACGACTATACTGTTGAATGAATTGAAAGAGAATAGTTTGAATCAAAAAGTCAAAAAGCAGACTCGGATCATCCAGCACAAGTCTGCACCCCTTCTGCCTGCTGTTGCCATGGAAATATCCCCTACCATATTTGGATAAATCCAGCATAGCAGCTGGGGCGATATGTGGCGCATGCGCATGCGTTTATATGAATGGCTATGTGCATCTGCATATGTGTGTTACTGTCAGGAGGTTTTCTGTGGAGCTAACAGTCTTACGGAGAGTGACATTAACTAATCATCGCTGTCAGAAGAAAGGCTAATTGATAATGCTAATGGCCATTTCAGTAAAGATTCAGATCAATGCCTGAAGACTTCTGTGCTGATATTCTACGACCCCACTGCCCTCTCATCTCTCATAACTCCCTCAAATGTCTCATCTCATTATTAACTTATCACTTTGTTCCTTTTCTTTCCTCTCAGCTGTGACTTAATCTCATCGTCTCTCACACCGTCACTTTGCCCCTCTCTAAATCCAGCTGCTTGAGATTTGTCAAGAGTGTAAGAGTGTGATGTGTGCAAACTGAGACCCCGTACCGATCGTTTAACAGAGGTCAGATCCCCGCCGTGTCCCACTTCACACCACAGCTGTCCGTTAAGGCCACACCTCCTTGTGGTTTTAAAATTGAGAGAAATTTGAAAGAGACAAGTTAAACGGAATCGTGTGGCTCTGAGATGTCTCACAGCTGCTCGTCTTTTAAAATGGACGTTTAGGGTATCTTACACCTGCACAGCAGTGAGAGGAGATCAAAGACACGGCGAGGGCAGAGCAGGCAAACACAGCGAGGAGGGGGAAGGAGAGATGCAGAAAGGCGAGGAAATGGAAAGAAGGGAGAAGATGGTTGAAGAGAGGAGAGATTAGCACTTCAGGGTATAGACCGGTATAGCGTGTGTGTGTGTGTGTGTGTGTGTGTGTGTGTGTGGCATTCAAATAGCATGGTAATAAAAGATTTTGTGTCGGACATGAAAAGCAAATCGCTCACAGTAGGAGTGTAATTTACGCATCACTGTCGGGTTTGGGATGCATCTGTCCTTGCAAACACACATTTACACAGACACACATTAACACACAGAGGTCCTGATATACACGCTCACACATACTGTACATGCACACACCAACATGGTCTATTCCAGTCTGTATTCTAGTATCATGTTAATTCAGCCTTGATTAAAACAGGAGCTGTTTAGTTTCATTTAATTGGCGAAACGAAGGAAATTAAATCTGCACTTTTTTTGTTTTTTATAGCTTTGCATTAAAAGATGGCTTGTAATTAAACACAGGGGGATATGTAGGAAAGGATGATGGATGGAGATGGAAATTAGTTTAGCATTTGTATTAGAACTTGTGTGTGAATGTGTGTGTGATTATACAACGTCAGTGTTTATGAGTTTGTGCATCTTAGAAATACAAATGTGAGACACTGTGCATGTAGGCAGGTGTGTGTATGTGTGTGTGTAAATGAGTGACTAAGTTTGGTGAGCGAGTGAACTTCCTACGGTGCGATCTGTAAAGGTTGTGAGATCAATATATGGTCTGTGGCTTCATGGCTTCTCTCTGGACGTCCACTGCGGGAGACATTTCAACACACACACATACATGCATGCACACACGGACTGCATTTCCTTGACTCTATTTCTATCATCCTAATCTTGACATACTGTCGAGTATATCTTGATATTTTATTATTTGTGTCATTACGCATTTGGAATGACTTTGATTTCCTACTTCTGGAACAACAGTTGGTTTGTGGATTGCTGTTTTAAAACCTTAAGTTTGGCATTTGGCCGTTGCTATCTTGGCTTTTGGTGGTAGTCATTTTGTTTTTTGCAACCAGAAGTGACACAAGAGGGTAGAGCTAAGTACAGCTGAATGCTAGATAAGATATATTTAGGCAACCAAAATGTTACAATTAACTTCCATGAACTAAAAGCACAACGCTGTGGTAGCAACCTGTCAATCACAAGGTAGCCACGCCCTAAAGCATACCCTGCTTTATCGTCTATTTTAGTTAAAATGGACCATCATTTACTAAATGAACATCATGCTGTATTGAAGAAGACTTGAAACTAGCGATTGAGAACATAAACTCATGTTCACAATGTTCTTATCGACTTACATACAATCGTACTTCTTCTGCAACCAGAGGAGTCGGCCACTGATGGCCATTAGAAAGAATGAAAGTTTTAACCACTTCCGCATTGGCTTTACTTATGAAATGAAACACTCAAAACTCTGTAGTTATTTGACAAATATGCACATGTTTGGTAATGTGTCAGATAAGGGGCCATCAACTTTCATTGGATGTGACATGTGTTTTTGTCATTGTTATTGACATTCTTTTGTTGTACAACATCAAGCCCTTTTCCGAAGGCAAAGTTCCTTGGATCTCTTCTTACTAGGTGTCATAAGTGTCAACCACATATCAAAGAACTCGGCAGGTTTATGTCTTCACATTTTAAACCCAACAAAATTTAAAACGAAACTCTACCTTGACTTTCATTTTCAGCTGTCAGTTCGGGTGAAGTCCTCTGAGACAGCTGATCAAAACGCTGCTCAACCGAAACTATACAATATCAAAGATTTTTTTATTCAACTCACATTTTATTCCTTCTCTTTCTTGGTTTTTCGTTGGCCCCTCTGTCTCCTTCTCTCTCTGTCTTTTTGACACTTTACTTTTTACTCTCTTCCTGCTTCTTCTTTCCTTCGACCAGAAAGGAAACCATGAAAAACATTGTTTCCTTTCTAGTCTCTGTTTAACTTGTTTGCTCATGAATGTTTATTAGAATTGAGTGGGAAGACTTAAGGCGATATCCATGACAACAACTTTCCTGTTTTTATTATTTATCATTGTATTTTACCTTTATTTTACGAGGAAGTCCCATTGAGATCTTGCCAAGGTAATAATGATGCGATGGTCAGTCTTTTTTATTACCTGCACCCACCCAACCCTGTAAGTGAGCGAGTCCGTACCCCCCGACCCGCAAACCGCCAACTGTCTGAGGTCTGAGACAAGGAGACTCAAAGCAGAGAGAGACGAGAGAGAGAGAGGTTAAGAGAAGGTAGACTATGCATGCAATGTTTTTGTAAGTTATTGATCATTTATTTGGAACGCTGCTTTGTCACTTTTTGATCTGTTGCCCAAACCTGTGATACTTTCTAATACTGTATGTGCAGCCTGAACCTGGTCAACCCGTGCATCATTACAAGGTATAAAAGTTATAATAATGATGAATAATAATGATTAAAATAGATTTCAAAACAGGGTTACAAAGTGCTTTACAAATATTAACAACATAACACAAAAAAAACAATCATGGAGTTATCTGGAAGCCAATGCAGGGAGGCTAAAAACGATGTGAACTGTTGTTTGATGCAGATAACAAGGTATCAGCCATACAAATCACAACACATTAAAATGCAACATACACAACAATCGACATACATACATTTCATTCGATTCGGTAAAGCAACAGATTAAAGGACATCTTTAAAGTCACACAAATGTGACATTTCAAAGGTGCTGCCTTCACGGTTCAAAGTATTTCTTGTTGAACAGCATATTTAAGGAATAAAGTAAAATAAAGTAAAAATAGAAACTGGTGATTGCAAGCCTTTCTGGTTCCATACTAGTCATGCTTTTGAGTGCATCAACATATTTTTTTCCCAAAAATCAAATCATTAAGCAGTTCTGCTGCTGCACATCCCCTTCATCTTTTCCTCTCTCTGTTCCCACTGAACGAGAGCGGCTGATCAATGACTGCTGGTGATCGCTTTGCAGGATGAGGATTCAAGAACAAAAGAAGAATACACAGGAATTTCTAATGGATATTCCAACTCTCAGTCTCTTGACAGGGAATTAAGATGGTTTCTATATGTAGGGCAGACCTGTGGGCATATAGACACACACACACACACACACACACACACACACACACCTGCATCCAGTTGACTTTCTCACATTTGCAGCATGCAAAAATGCATGTGCGCATATTTAGACACACTTAGGCATGGGCTGACAGACAAACACACCTGCAAACACATATTCATCCTCTTATTGCTCTCTGAGTGAATGGCCTTATCCTCTCAGCACTCCAATGGGAAAAGTGCTGGGAATTAGAGAGGCTCGGAGGTGGAGTCAGACCGGCAGACATAAGAGACAGAGAGAGAGAGTGATAGTAGCAAAGTGAGGTAGAAAGAAGGTTAACCAGACTTATTATATACTGTATATTTGTGTCCTTTTTTTGAATTTCCATGTTTATGAATCTGTTTTTTGACACAACAAATTGTGTTGTTTGCGTGGTTGGTCTGTTGTGAGCTCTCAGTTCATCATTTCGCTGCTCAATTTCTGAGATTTACGCTGTGAGATTAAACCGACTGTTACGTCAGCCTAGTGGCTCAGCATACTCGCACACACACCAAAAATAATCCTTTTAATAGTTGCCGTTATAGTAATCCACACAGGAATCTAAAGGGTTCCCTCTTTGTTTCATTTTTGAGAACTGCTTATGTCCTGCACATTCATTGAACTGTATTTTTTCTTACCCTGGTGTCACGTTGACGGATATAAATGAATTGCATCGAGACACAAATAACCTCTGTGGTTGCTGTCTGTACTCTTTCGTCCCTCCGTTCCATTTCCACACTTGACTTTCTGCCTCCCCCTACTTTATTTCCATAATCTGCAGCACCTTTTCAGCCTCTTTCCCTCCTCTTCGAAACATACTTGCTTGTCGTCCATCACACATTTGAAAGGCTATGTGTGAAGAATTGCCCTGCCATCTCCTGAAGTGCCTGGACAGGAAATGAATTGGCCTTAATTTAGCTCTGACTCTAAACCAGGCAAAGGTAATTAAGAGAAATATGAACTGTGCTGCCTCTGAGAAACCGCGGATCCCTAGTGAAAGAAAAGATGTGAATACGGAAAAATTTAAGCTGCTGAGTGTTTTGTCAGACACCCTGTTTTGAAATTGTTGTTCTGCTTTTGTATGCACATCACAGAAAAAAAGGGAGCAATTGAACAAATGGGATTGATGACACAGGCTGAGCGAAAGAATGCAACCAATTCTCAGTATTTCATTAACTGTTCTCCTTTGTCTATTACACAGATTTTTATTTTTTTCCATTCATCACATCAGGCAATTTGTTCAGTTGCCTAATGTGTTAATGGGTCACAGCATGAAATGGGTCATCAAATTAAATTAAATGTTAACTGAAAATGGGTTGCCTTAGCTGACTCTTACAAATATATTTAGGAAATGGACCGACTTACTCCGGCTTCTGACTATTCATTGTTCACTTCCAAATGAACAGAGAAATACAGAGAAAAACTGAAAAGGTGGATATTTTGGCAGAAAAACAAGCTTGGGACATTCAGGAAGTTCAATCGTTATAGTCTCTGCCCACACAAATACATACAGTATTGTATACAACACATAATTGTACCTTTTAAGACAGATATTAGTGTCGAGATGAGATGGTCATGTAATGGCGTTGGCCTGATTCTCCAACACCTGTCTTTTTTGTGCTTTGAGAGTAATGATGGGCTTTACGGCCAAAAGCTTTTTGGCCTTTTAGGTCTTTTTTTCTTTTAAAATAAGTAGGCGCTGATAACACATCATTTTTTCTAGTTATGTGGTCTGTAATCTGCTGTTGTAGAGTGGCTCAACCTTTGATTTTAACAATGAGGTGAAATATTTGAAACGAGAAAGAAGAGGGCGAAGTGAAACAGAGGTCCATGGCTGCCAATTCAAATCCCTTAGAGAAAGTTGCTGGGCAACTCAATGAAAGAGCTGTCAGTGACTGTATCTGGGGATTGGCGGTTTGATTTTCCTATCAGAAACTGAGCTGACTGATGGTACTACGGCTGCATATGTTTAATGATCTCCAATATACTGGAGTTATCTCTGGTGTCTGCTTAGGAGGTCAGTTACAGAAGGGTGGGGAAGAAGTCTAGGGCCATTTTGCTTAATGGTATACACCCTCTTTGTTGTGTTCTGATGAGCCACAGTTTCTCCTTCAGTGGGCGTTTAATGTTCCCAAGGGATCCACTGAGCAGTTCAGGCTCCTATTCATACCAGCTGCAATTTGTTGCTTTATGGTGGTCGCTTTAGATTATAGCCCGACTCTTTATATTTACTAGGATTTCATTCTACAGTATCTACCCATCTTTTGATTTAGAAAGTTGACAACTTTGAGTTTTTGATGGACTGTGATCAAGATGAGGTTAATCAGTGTAACCTACTGTAATCAGGCAATACTTAACATGTCGACTAATGAGCTATTACTCTATAATTAACAATTAGGCCTGTGTTGGGTGACTTTGTGAAACTATCAGACAGTCTGATTGGCTTTGATGTGTCATTATTTGTAACACAGCGATCTGCAGGTGGTGGCCAGGTTTAGCATCGATTACTTAGGTTACAACTTAAAAACTGCAGATGTCATCCCAATTCTGTGCAGGCCATTACATCTATATACCGTTCACAGCTATTCAACATCAAAATGTTTGTTTCAACACAATTTCTTCAACTGGATGACACCTAAATATGGAAGTCGAGGACGTCGTCCCCGGACTCATACACCGAACAAATACACCAAAACCCTGTCACGCATTTGTCTACGTCTCCCTCGCTTTCCCTCTCTTCCGGTGAGCTCATTGAGACGGGTGTTATGTGTGCCGTATCACGGCCCCCGCACAGCTTGTTACCATAGCAACACAGGAGACAGAGCGCAAGAACATCATAGAAAGACAGAGATGGAGTGAGAGAGTGTGTGACGGAGAGAAAGTTTGTGCGAGAGAGAGAGAGAGATTAGGATGTTTACTTGTGTACTATACACCATGCCTCCATCTGTGTCCGCTTATTATAGTGAGAGTGAGTGTCTGAATTCTGCACTCAGATCCTTGAGGTCAATTCGACAGATTGAAGGCTGGCGCAGGTTGTTTCCATTCAGATGGAGACGTTCACATACATGGCAACACATCTATGACACGGGTGATTGCTCAGGGGCAAAGGTATGCGGTTAAACAACAGTGCAACGCGAATCATTAAACTGCGTTAATGTCTGGATATATACTGCAAACGACCCGATTACTTTTGAGATATGAATAAAATGTAATCTTCTCCAAAAACCCTAAACATTGATGATTTACAGTTTCCCGCTCCCCAAATCTAAGGAGACAGTGTACTCCTAGCTCCTCACTCCAAAAGGAGTGTTGCAAATGCCTGCTCTTGCTCAAGAATCACTGCAAGGCAACAAAACATCCTCAGAGTTGAAAAACATTGCCTCCAGAGAACACCTGAAAGTATGTGTTGCTGCTGCAGAAACAGAAGCGTGGCATCAATTTCTTTAGCTGCTGGTGCTAAAGTGAAACAGACTCTCGTCAATGCAGCATTAAGCTTTCATGTGGGAAATCACGAATCCATCGCTGACATTCATGAATCTAAGCAAAACAAATCCTTGAGCGCAAACTCGAGGGACACGGTCTGACCACAGAGACCGGCTGCCACAGCAAAAACACTGCTACCCAGAGACCAGAGTATGCCAACGTTGTTAATTAGGACACACAGAGGACAAGCAGCATTTTTTGCACTCATGCTCAGAATATAAACAATATTTGTGGATTACATCATCACCTACCATAAGAGTGAAAACATCTGTCTAATGATAACCTTGTCAGTCCATGTGTATGTACACTGTGTACAGGGATGTAAATTATTATGTCCATAGGCGTACTAACAGCCATATAATTTCCATTTTGGCTTATTGCTGTTATTTATTATCAGTTTAGTCATGTTGTTTTATATAATGTGTCAATATCTAACGCCCATACATGCTCTCAGAGGAGACATGTGGTACCAATGCCATTAAGGTCCAGAATACTAAGTCTACAGAATTGACTGTAGATCCGTCGAATACTCTCTTTCTCTGACACACATGATTCTGTGGGCGATAAGCTGGAGGCCTTGTTACCGGGCATTAGCTGCACCTCTCCTTGCTAATCCCTGCTGTCAAACAGACAAGCTGGCTGTGTGTGTGTGTGTGTGTGTGTGTGTGTGTGTGTGTGTGTGTGTGT
>NW_022280054.1:5253681-5257828 GCF_004355925.1 Anarrhichthys ocellatus | reverse complement strand
GTGTGTGTGTGTGTGTGTGTGTGTGTGTGTGTGTGTGTGTGTGTGTGCGCAGCCCATCCAGTATAATTATTGCCATCGTGCAAAGCAAGGAATAGCTCTGACTGCCGCTTCTTCTAAGCCACCGACCCATCGTTAGGTGACACAAGATTGTCCATTAATGGCTGTGTGTGTAGAGAAGGGTGTGTGGTGTGTGTGTGTTTGAATATATATACAGTATATATATATATGTGTTATATATATATATATACATCTAATGCCACATATATATGTGGCTTGAGATATTGTCTTAAATGTTGATGGCGCCAGGAATTTGACTTCATTTAAAATGTAAACATATTTCAACTCTACTGTAGTAAAGTTATAATTTTATAGTTGAATATTGGTGTATATAACATATTGCAATGTAAATCAACTTTCAATTATTTGTGTTATTTAAAGGTCGTTAGCACGACCTTTAAAGGTTGTTGGTTAAAGGTTCAGATGAGTCAGTGGTCGATGTACATCCTGTCTAGTGACTAATGGATCTGTCAGTAGCCATGTTTCCACTCAATAATCAAGCTTCAACTTTTGTAATGTTGCAAACAAATACAAATGTGTATACGGTGCGTTTTCATCAACTGCTTTGAAGCAAATAAATGAGCAGGAG
The DNA here is from genome assembly GCF_004355925.1 of Anarrhichthys ocellatus. NCBI lineage: Eukaryota > Metazoa > Chordata > Actinopteri > Perciformes > Anarhichadidae > Anarrhichthys > Anarrhichthys ocellatus. The sequence continues at coordinate 5,257,182 of NW_022280054.1, read as the reverse complement.
AAGTAGGCTAGACGTTGCAAACCAGAAACAAAACAAGTCGGCGTGGCCATCTAACTCATCTACAAGAGAAAAATGGAGAGAGGTCTTTAAGATTTTGTTTCAATTGTGCAAGTTTGAATTGTTTTTTCACGTCAGCCAGTATTGCCCATGTTTAATGCTTTCCGGAGACGAAGACAAGCATTCGCACGTTACAGGAATATCCGAGATGGTGCAGACAGTTGAAACAGCTGATCAGTCATGTTAAATGTTCGCTACGCCAGAATTTATTCGGCAATCTGTTTCCATAAACTATTTAACTGTTTCTCAACGAAGGCAAAACCACCTCAAGTGATGGGAAAAAATTTGTTTCCGATTTTGCCATTTCCATTGACTTTTCTAATACGATTCAAAATGCGAATTAAGATACGTATGTTAAATGGACACTCGGCTGGTTTAGCATGTGGAGTATTGAATTATGATAGACATGAAAAAAATCCAAACATCTCCTTTAACTGCTTAATCATTTGGCTGGTTTTAAAATGGAAATGACGAACAGTCTGGTCCCTGGCTGGGACGTTGCCTTTGAAAGTCAGTTAATGTATGTGGCGAAGTGGTCTTCGATGGTAGAAACTGCTGGGTTTCTTTGCTGAGAAGAAAAGGAAATGTTAGAGGGAGGGTTGGAAAAGCAGAGGATGACAGTTACAGGGAGCGAGAGTAATGTTACATTGGTGGAGTATTACCTCAGCAGGTGATGTTACGCTGAATATGAGAGATGGCACTTTTATGTGTGAACCAATAAAAAGTGATGAGGCCAGACCAGGAGGAAAATACAACCTCAGTCTCTCTCTATCTCCTTCCCTCCATGACATCATTCCTCCATCTCTCTTTCCTTGTGTTTCCTTCTCCACTGCGATATAGAGTTGTTCTGATACCCTTGCCAGTATCGGAAATTTTTCCGATACAGCCTAAAATGTTGGATTTGGTATCAGAAAGTATGCGAGTCTATATGCACCGATCCAATATCACATTATCATATCATGTATCGGCTCATTTAGGGTACAAAGAAACAATACCATCGACTGTCACTCGCTACCTGATCTGTACATCCTGCCCATTCGGTACTGATGTACAAACTGGTTAAACGCTGTCATGGACCCTATTTTTTCCCTGATAATGCCCTGTTTCAAACAACAAATCCATGTTAAAAACCGGCAGGAGGAGAGTGATTCAGCAGTCGGTGTGCAGCACAGTCCTGCTTGGCTAAATAACTATCGGTATCGGATCAGCACTCAGTATCAGCCAATACGCAAGTTGAGGTATCAGAATTGGTATTGGGGAGGAAAAGGTGGTATTAAAACATCTCTACTGCTTCACTCACTTCTTGACCTCGAACATTAAAGCTCTTCTTTTTTCTCGACCTTGCCACCAAACACAGTTCCGTCTCCTTTTTGATCCTCTCTTCTCTCCCTCTGTCAGTCACTTTATCTCTCCCGCCCTAGAGATCATATCTGTGTCACTTTATCGTCAGACCCTCTGTCTCACTCAATCCTGCCTTATATATATATAATTATATATATATATGGATTTAGTTGTCTTTAACGTCTCATGCGTTTCATTGTCTGTCGCTTGCTGCTTTTGTTCCTTTTGCCATTTGTTTAATTTGTATTTCTTCTTCATCCCCACTGCTCAGTTTCCCCTTTTTTTGTGACCTGTATTAGTCCAAAACATTGAGATATAAAAAAAGTCAGTTTTTTCCACTTATATACTCGCACACACATTCACACTATTCAACAGATTTTTAGACGAATCAATATATGTATATCTGTATCCTCTACATTTCTTTGTTACTCCCACAGCTGACTGCGTCCAGACAAAGACCCCAGCTGAAGGGGAATGATGTCTGTTTTCTGCACTCATCCATCTTTCTTCCCTTGTACCCTCCTCATTCTCTACCCTACCATCGAGAGTTATTTTCACTCATCTCCCTCTTTACTGCTAATTTCACTGCTTTCTCTCTTTTATTCACATTTCTTCAGTGCCTCAGTTTGTAGAGTGAAGGGGGGGGGGGGGGTGTTCTGCTGTAAGTCGAAGGAAAATACAAACGGGCAATTGTTTCTCATTCATCAAGCACAAAAGTCAGTCGTAATTTAAATTGAATTAAGCTGCACGTCTACTCAGTAGGTATGAAGACTGCCAATATTAAAATGAAATCCATGGTCCACTTCACAGTAAGTGTTCACGCACTCTACAACACAATCCTCCTTTAGCGTAATATATTTATCTGTTTTTGTGGCAGAGTGGTGTTGGCAATGACATTATTTTTGTGTGATCACTCATCCACTTTTTCTTTTTTAAATATGAGCTTGGGATTTCTGTTTTCAGTTTCAAAAAAGTAATTAATTTACAAAGTCAAAGTCTGCAAGGAAGTGCAAGCTTTGTATTTGAATGGAACTTCAATGCAGGCGTTTTGCGCTCAAGATAAAATGTTTCCAATTATACTTTAGTAGGTATACTAGTGCATGGGAGGTTTTGTGCTTCAGTTTCCACTTGGGAAACACTGATCAAAAGATATACACACATGGTCTCAGACATGATGAGATGTGCCTTAGGAAGGAAGTGGAATTTACTGTAGTTATTTGTTGTTTTCCTCGTTCCTCTTTCTACTCTTTGTCTTTGTCTAAGCCATGGCTAATTACTACTTCTATCTGACCTCCTAACCCCTCTTTATCCACGCCACACTTACAGTGATCAAAAGTGAATTGGTTCATGAAAGCAAATTGAATTGGATATTTTCCATTTGATCATATGTGCTTGTGGACTTAACATGAAAGTCATGAACCACAGTGTTGTGATGTTTTTGCAGCAACTTCTGTTCCCCAATTCTCCCCCATTGCTTTTGGCATATTTTCCCAGAAGGACTTTTTCTCGCTGACAAACAGTGATGGAGTGAGTTTGAATAAGCCCTGAAGGTCAATACACTGTGCTGAAGATAGCATGCTAAACAAATGGAACTGTCATTTTTCTCCATTAGGAAAAAGCTTTTTGTTAGTTTTCGTCACTACTTCTTCTTTCTCGTAATCCCTCCCTCTCCGAGTGACCTTCTCTGAGCTATAGTTTGCTTCAATGAGTCAGTCCAGAATGAATGAGAAGGAATCTAATGGCCGATCTCACCATCACGTTTCTACTATGTGCGTATAATGAAAAGGAGGACAACATTAATCTAGGTTTGGCTGTGAATGGTCTACCCTTTTCTTCTGCCGCTTTGTTTCTCTCTACCAGTCGATGTTGAATATTTTTGTCTGTATCTGTAACTTTTTAGCGTCTCTGTGTTTCGCCTCTGCCTTGACAGTCTTGTTTCTGTCATGTCACATATCAAATCAGCATCTGTTGTCTGATGGTCAGGGGAAATCAGTTTAGAAAAATTTGAAATACTTTGCCTGTTTGCCTAAACTAGCCTGGACAAAGTGTGTGTGTATGTGTGTGTGTGTGTGTGTGTGTGTGTGTGTGTGTGTGTGTGTGTGT
>NW_022280054.1:5252877-5253671 GCF_004355925.1 Anarrhichthys ocellatus | reverse complement strand
GTGTGTGTGTGTGTGTGTGTGTGTGTGTGTGTGTGTGTGTGTGTGTGGGTGAATGTGAGAAGGAGGAGGGTGTATGTCTAGCTCTGTGGTCTATCTGTATAGACAGTTGAGGAAGTGAGGGCATTTCTAATGTTTGTGCACACTAATGTTGTGATGCTAAGGAGACAAGACAATGTCCATATTATGTCTATTTTGTCCATGATAATAGCATTACGCATTAATTGACATTAAATATTAGAATAAATAGCAAATGAAGCAACAGAGAGAAAGAATAAGATTGAAGACGGAAACTATTATGTTAAAGATGGTCAGCCAGTGATCTATTAAGAAAGACACAGATTGAAGTGCTAAATAGACAGAGGGATAGATAGATGGATAGAGAATGCACAGCAACAAGAGAAAATGAGGAAATCACCGTGAGAGAAACAGATAAGGAGAGAAGTATGAAGTGGAAGAAATGGGGTGAGAGGGGAAACAAAGAGGATCCAGATCTGGGGAGAAAAGAGACACCTGAAAAAGATGAGAGGTGAAACTGTCAGAAAAAATAGAGCTGGAGGGTAATGAAGTGTGGCATCGATAGATGAGCAGAAGTGAACCTGCTTCCAAGGTACTCAGGCGTAGGCTGTTCTGCTGCGTGTGTGTGTGTGTGTGTGCGTGTTATTGAATGACGGGCGTGTAAAGTGGTCCGATCACTCACATAATTACACAGTTACACACGTGGACACAGGCCTTGCATCCGTCTCTGTAACACACACACACACACACACACACACACACACACACACACACACACA
>NW_022280054.1:5233346-5252867 GCF_004355925.1 Anarrhichthys ocellatus | reverse complement strand
ACACACACACACACACACACACACACACACACACACACACACACACACATTTACAGTTTAGCGCCACTGTGTCCGAGACAGTTCTGACATTTGGCTTAATGAGTTTTGCTGTCGTCATGTTGAACTTTGACCTCCGTTTGGCTGTGGCTGTTTATAGATGAGGTGACGAGGGCCGAGGAGGACTGGATGATACTTTTTGCAGTTTGTCAAAAAAAAAGCCAGAGTGCGTACTATCCATTTAGCCTCACTCTAAAACCTTCATGTGATTTGTCTACGTGCTAAATAGACAATGAAAAATATAAAGTGTGACTTTAACAAAGGTTGTGCCTGAAAATCACAGTATCCGATAGCAGTGGGCTTTTCCATCACACTGTGGAGGCCTGTCCCCAGTGTGATGAAAAATCCAAAATCCATTAATCATTGAGCCTCAAACACTCTAACATGCATTATTGCAGGAGGAGCTAATGCTTACCCAACTAGTGAACTCTCTCCACAAATGGTGCTCCATAGGATTCGCAAAAAACACACCCAACCAGTGTTTTTGCATGTATTTTCCTATTTGGTGGAAATAGTGTGCTGCAGATTACTTTGTGTGCTGACACAAATCGACAGTTGCCGTGTTGTGGCGCTACCTCGACATAAATGTGGGCTTATGAACAGACACATTCTTACTGCATTAAACAACGAAATTCACAGAATCCTTTGGACAACACCTGTTTGTTTGTTTGTTTGACTTCTGGGTTTGAATTTTGACAGCAGAGCTTGTGCTCGTAAATGTGCAGCTGTTGCGCTGCCGATGTTCACAGACATGCAGAGGAGCTTACATTTATTTTTTCTTTCATTTTTTCCTCTCTTTCAGATCGTACCCGTCTGTCTGTGTTCCCGTTCCCAACTCGTGTTGTCTGTCCAGCTAATTAATGTTGTCAGGTTTGGTTGGTGGACTGCTGGTGTGTGTGTGTGTGTGTGTGTGTGTGTGTGTGTGTGTGTGTGTGTGCGTGCGTGCGTGCAGTACGTATAGTTGTAAGCAGCAGATGCTCATCTCGAATCTCTGCCAGGTTTCCATGGCAGCTAGAGAGTGGGTTGGTTGGGGTCAGGTGGCATGATATTATTGAACTTAGACATTAATTTATGAAGTGACCTATTGGCAGCACAGCTTCAGATCAGATTAAAATATTTTGCCATGTAGAAAATCACATTTCCCACAACAAAGCCAATCTCAGTCCAGCGATTAGAGAACAATAACAAGCAGGAATTGCAATGCATGCCTCCACTCTACTCCCGCACAACTGAGGTCACTGGGAAACAATAACACAAATTAACATTTGCTTTAATCTGTGGATCCCCAAACACTGTGGTTCATTCACTGATCAAATATTATCTACTCACTTTAATTCAGATGGAATGCTCTAAAGAGATGGCCCTGTTTAGCTGTGGGGAACGGGATGTAATGAAACAGCTCTTGATTTTATTTTATTTCCAATAGAGAGCTCACACTTTGATACTGTGCCAATACTTTTAACCGTGACCTTTTCCATTCTTTACTCTTTTGTCTTCTGTGATTACAATAAAAATGTCCTTATTTACCTACTGCTTAGGCATTGCACACTTTTTTAAAATCTTAGATGTAGATAAAATCTCTATAAGAATAACCAAATCACATTGTCTTAGATGTAGATCTTGGTCTCCATAAAATTAAAGATAAAAGAATAAAGAACAATAATAGCCGCAATTTTCCCGGGGTTCAAGCTTGCTAGAAGGTGAAAGCTGTGAGTGGTCTAGACCTTTTTCACTTTCTGACCCCTGGATTAAAGAAACTCATTTATGCCCAAATCTGTGCCAGGTTACGCCCCTTCTTTTGCATCGCTGTTGCCCACTATTGGTCGTATTGGACTAGGCGCATGCATGTGTTTGAAATTATTCGATTTCAAAATAATTTAACAGTTCAACAGTATTATGAAACATATCCTGCGAGTTTTTGTAATGATAGAACAAGTACATTTGAGGAAATGAAAATAATGAATCAGCACAAAAACAATAGGGTTTGAACCCTGAAGAAGAAAAGAGATAAGAACAGACTTATGAATTTGGTCAGATTAGCAGTCTCCAAACTTCAAATTTCTGGTCAGTTGCATTTTATAATGCACAGCAATATTTGAATGAATGCAGGCAGAGTCAATGGAACAGACAAATAAAAGTAGATTTGTTCTAGATAACCCTAGCCATCAAGATACAATGAGCTGAAGTTAAAATGTTACAAACTTTACTGTGTGTTGGTCCTTAAATTTTGTCAAAAAAGTCAGAATCCACTTTGCTTTGTATCTAAATGCAACTTTCTTGTTTTCCCAGAGAGAGAGAGAGAGCGACTCTAAGGTTCACCATAGCACCTTGATTCTACTTTGCTCTGCTCACACAGGCCATTGACTGTTACACATTTTAAAGAATTAGACAATATATTAGCAAGTTGCATTTTGTGTTTTTAGTATTCCTGTAACCTAATCCTACTGGCCAACCTTTGCTAGAAAACTTAAGGCTTGAGATGAAGTTCACAACCAAGAAAGAACCGAGTACAAATTAATAATCACTTGCAAATGAGTTCCAGTTTCTATTTATACTTTGAATGAACAGAATGGAAAGGCAATTGCCTCAGGCCACAGTATGTAGAATTGGTTTGTAAAAGTTCTGCTTAAGGTAGCACGTTGGCCTACAACACTGGCATACTGTACTATTATGCAAATTGCATTTTCAATATTGGTAGAGACGGGACATCTAATGTTAATTCAATAGTGAATAGAAAAGTGAGTGAATGAGTGTGTGTGTGTGTGTGTGTGTGTGTGTGAGAGAGAGAGAGGATGGTGCATGTGTGTGTGTGTGTGTGCGTGTATATGCATATGCATACACTTAAAATCCGGTTTACTTTAATGAGACACAAAGTACAGACAGCAGGTTGAGCGTGGGCTGGAAACCATGGGAACGGCCTTGAGCTCTTAGACATGTGAAGACGGAGAGAGAGAAAGAGAGACGGAGAACCAGGATGACATTAAGAACAGTTATATTGATCACAGATAGGGTTCAGGATTGGTCAGCCTGTATGTCAGTTTGTTTATAGCTTAATGTTGATGCTTTTTACTTCGGGGCGATTGCATTCACCCTTTAAAAATCATAAAAGTGTTCATATGAGAAGAATATCTTGCTGAACAAAACGTGTAAGTATCATGAACTTGTGTTTGCCACAGAGCTTCTTTTCTGCAAATATCCAATAGAAAAGTCCCATTGGCTTTTAGTCGAGAGAACCAGCAACATGCTAACTTTCCGGGGTTGGCCAAAAACATACGTCATCCCCGCAGCATATTCTACATTATCAGTGGCTGTGTTAATCCTAGCCAGTCACATCAGCTCCTCTCGTATCTTTTATGCTGTGTACAAGTATATAAGTATAGAGCAGGTGATATGGCTTCAAGTTAACTGAAGATAAATTAACGTTTTTGGAGATACAAAAAGACCGCCCACTGTGTTTTCCACCCCTCACAGGTGGTTTGAGTTTGAAACACTTATTAACCACACGTGCAGTTACTGTCAAGGTTTTTTGTGGTGCAGTTATACAAAAGACCTATTTCGAGCATTGCGTTCAGCCTTGACACCAAGATTGCAGTTTGCTGTTTGACAGATGGTAACATTCGACCCCTGCTGTGCCTCACCACCTACTTGGAGAGACGCGTCACCGAGATACCAAAGAGGCGCAGGTGAAGACTGACGTCACTGTGTGTTAGAAAAGTGCATGTATGGTCTCGTATCTTTTTCAGGCTGCTATAAGTGAAAGTTGTTCTGTGTCAGTGATCCTTGCTTTCATCCAGCTATTTCAGACAATTCATTAATGAGGATTCAACATAAGAGGCCCCTCAAAAACAGAAGTCACCACATTGCTGTTTGAATATGGCATTTTATGATGCTTTGTCCAATTAAGCACAAGAGTGCCTGGAAAGAAAACTGAGACCACAGAAATTATTATTGATATACATGTTAAGAAACAATTATAAATATTTGGGATTTGGAAGAAAATGTATTGTTGCTACATCTGTTGTTCCAACATGAGTGGGAGTTACTGAGCTAACTGAGAAATTATTAAAATCACATTTCTTATGCTATTTGTGCTGGACAGAGACGAAAGCAAATATTATTTCAGAGAGAGCTAACGAAACATTTTACTTCCTGAAGGGCCAATTATAAATTTGGAAATAAAACACTGCATAGTTTTTGAAGTGTTTTTAATTTCTGATATTTGATCACTGAGCATATAATTCAGTGCGAGTGAAGCTGTTTGGTGAGACAGTGAGAAGATGAACATGGCGAAGTTCACCGATTTGAGGTTAAAACCTCAGCAGCACAAGCAGAGTTAAGACACATTGTCTAGAAATATTTAGACTTTCAGTTGGTTGTTAATGCAGCTGTGGTTAGGAGTGCATTTGTGTACATGTTGCCGTTGTTTTGTACTTTCGGCCCGTAATGGGCTGTAAGTGTATGGTGTCAGATCAATCTGAATGTCACTGAATGCCCACAGAGGGATTCACAAATATATTTTTGGATTTATATATAAATGACAAGTAGCTAACGTTACTTACTTCAAGTTGTGCTCAGGAATCAATGCTTTGGCTTGCAGTGTTGATGTTACATTTGTTAATGTTAGTCTTGTGTTTGATTACCAGTTGATATTAGAGACTTTGCCATGATGGCTACAGTGCTGCTACCCTCAACTTTGACTAAAAACATGTTTTACACAGTATGCCAGACTCATGCAGCTAACAAATAATGTAAATATCAAAAAATGTTAACTGTTAAACAAAGATATAGCATTCGCCAAGCCAACATATTCATAATGTATATCTGAACTGTAGCAATTTTAATTAAAACAATTAAAGGTATCTACAATTTATTTCTCACTAGTCAAATATTAATTATAGATATCAACAATTCATTTGTTACTAGCGGAAAATATTATTTGTAGATATCTGTATCTTAATTTCAACTAGTCAACTTTTACCATTGACTTCTATTCAAACTCAATTATAGATATCTACAATTTAATTTTGACGTGTTATAACTCCATGTCCACATATCCATAGTGTCATTTTTTTGTCGCAATTCTAATTAAGGATATCTACAACTCAATTATCACCAGTCAAAATGTTAATTACTGACTCGTGGCAATGTTCATTGGAGACATCTAAAATTGTTATGACATTAAAGATATCATAAATGGAATTCTTTATCTATAATTGTATTATTGATATGTCAGCTTGTAATTTAAGGTATCTAGAATTGTACTTCAGATATGTGAAGTACAATTGTAACTATTGGAAATTATATTCCTACTGAAATGCAACTGTTGATATCTAAAAAATGGAAAATTACATTTCACAATCCTTTTTCAACATGTAGAAATTCTATTGTAGATATCTGTAATCGTTATTCTTATTAGTGACAAAGGAATTACTGATATGTATAATTCAATTTAAGATATCTAAATCAGTTTTGACTGGGAAAGTAAATGTCATTTTCTATGTATGAAAATATATTTGAAACACATCAAAATTGTTATACCATGAATTAACATTATAGCTCGTCGAAATGACATTTTAACATGTCGAAATGACATTTTAACATGTCGAAATGACATTTTGACTAGTGAAAACTAAATCGCTACTAGTCTGCCCTACTGAATAAAATGTTGAAAAGGCTTTTCATAGGTGTATGTGTTGTGTACTTAAGAAACAGTAAAAACAGAAGAGGACATGTTTGGCAGAGGGATGCAGTGGAATGTGACAAAGTGGGAGGATGGGGAAGAAGAGGATGGTGAGCAAAGGGGCAAAGGGAAAGCTGAAGGTGTTAATAAGAGAGGGTGAAAGAGACAGATGGGCAAGAAAACTGTATGAGAGGGACAAAAGAATAAATCTATCGACAGGATGGGAAAGGATTGATTAACGATCATGGATTGTTTACTTCTGAATCTGTTTCACTGCCTTAGATTTTGTCTTTATTTTGTCCTTTTTCACAATTTCTTCGTTTTTCACTCTTCCACCCAATGTATCGCATAATGTCAACACAACATTCTGTTAAACGATGACTAGGAGCAAATACTCACGTGAATACCCCAAATCCTACTCAGTCTGCCTTCAGGGGAGCTACTGATGGATCCATTGTGAGGACACTCGGTACGTTGTGGGACAGCGTCCTCTGCATGCCACCAGTCCCAAAGCGGCCAGCGGTTTGAACAGTAGGGCTGGGACGCTATGCTTAGTTCCCAATTCAATACTATCACGATACTTGGTTGCCGACTCAATGCGTACTGCGATTAGTATGTATTGCGGTTCTCTATTACGATAATGTCATTTTTGTTTACTTTTTTGACACTAGGCCATGGGAAAAAGTAAATATAAATACGAGAGGAATGTCTAAAAAGAATTATTACATTGGCAACAGAACCGCTGCTCACCCCCCACACCTTTCCCTCCATATACCCACACACACATGACCAGTGCTTAGAAGCTGAGGGTGACAAGAAGAACGACAGAAAAGAAAGACGAAAAAAAAGAGACGGAAGGCAGACGGAGAAGGCAGTTTACACACACGCACACACTCACTCACACAAACATTTTCATTTTCCAATCAGAATGAGGCTGGAAGGCCTGCTGTAGGAAAAAATGAGTTTTGTCCTCTGGAGGCACGGAGGGGAAGAAAGGACGAAATGAGCATTTCCACTGGAAGAACCGGGGATCATTGTCCTGCTCGGGGCCATGTTGGCAGTAGTGGTGAAAGGAGGAGAGAAGATTTGTCATTCACATCGACGCCTCTCTCTTTCCCTTCTTCTCTTTATCTCTCCCTCATACACACACTCACACACACACACACACACTCTCACTGTGCCATCTGTGCTTCCTTGAGGAGCAGTAAACCCAAATCCCCCCCCCCCAAAAAAAAAATTATGCAAACTACAGCGATATATCTCTCCACAGTTTGTCAGTGTGTGTATTGTGAGGAAGTTATATTCGTCTTGCTGGTGTCTGACGGGGCACGGCTGCTGAGCTGCAGCCAAAATACTCCATTTGACCTAGTTCATCTCAGCACACGGCTGGTGTTTGTGCGCGTGTGTGTGTGTGTGTGTGTGTGTGTGTCTGTGCGTAATGTTTATGCCCATTTGTCAGCGATATGAGTTTTGGACACTGACCATAATGATGTAAGAGTTCCCTCCCACATATCCTCTCTGCTAATCATTCTGTTTGTACCTCCGTTAGTTTTTTTTTCCTTCCTGATTTGTTATTTCTGCTTCTCGTCTCTCGCTCGTCTTCCGTGTGTTTCCGTTGCTCATTCTCTTCGTTTGTCCCTTTCTCAAAGGAAACTGGAGCCCTCGCCAAGTAAATGTCTTCATCTGTGTGTGTGTGTGAGTGGAATAGTGTTTATTTGTTATGGTGCCATGTTGCCCTCGCACTTCATCTCTCAACCCCAAAATGTAATTTCATCCAATAAAAGGCATGTCAGCTGTTCACTGCATGCAGTGAACAATCCTAACTAATCCTAACCCTTACCCTGACCTTTAACCAGTTCTTCACCCTAAACTGTAATGATTTACGTTATGGGGACTTGCATTTTATCACCATTTAGTTTCCAAAAAGGAAGGCAGGTCCTCCCAATGTGACTGTGTAAACAGATTTATGTCCCCACAAGATGGCTAAAACACACCCACACAATTCCGCTCTGTGAAGAAAGCTTAGCACTCTAATGGGCTCTAGAGGCTGACCTCTTTGCATCTCGGCACATTGTAATTTTCATGTACAGTATACGCACAGCTAATCAGGCTCATTAAAATCGTATAGGAGCATGCCCTATAAAAGGTATACAGACAGCACACCTGCAAGACGGTTCCTTCTAGATATCGGAGGCTCTCTCATAGAAACACAGACTCTGAAAACAGTAATGGAGTCCAGATAAGGTGTAAGAGTTAGCTGCTGGGAGGCTTATTCTAGCAGGACAAACCTGTTATTTCAACCTTCAATTATGATAGTAGGACCCAAAATCACAGAGGCAATTTGCCCACCTCAATCTTTTCCCCCAAAATTAGTGTCCAATTAAGTTCTCTAAATGGCTTGTGCAGCATAATCAGCATAAATATTTGGGAATTGATCAAATGATTCCACCACGTATTCAGAGGAAACACTGTACATGTTGTTTTGATTGTGAAACAGTGGAGCGGGTATTTTCATTCTCACGGATAAATTGATGCAGTGTGCTAAACCTTTTTGCTTTTCCTTGTTTTTCTGTGTGCGCAGTGATGGATGGGCGGACCGGTATGATGTAACAGATGGCTATGTTAGGGAAGCGGCGGGTGGTATTACCATCAAGCTCCAGTCGGCTGATGTGAAGTGGTTTGACGAGTACTACCTTAAACTTCGCCCTGAAAACAACCTCAGGAACCCCTGGTTTCCAGAGTTCTGGCAGCATCGTTTCCACTGTCGACTTAAAGGTCACCCGCAGGAGAGCCTCAAATACAACCGCACCTGTAGCAGTGAGTACAGACACAAATAAACATACCATTGGGACAAGACCTGAAATTTACTTCTTGAACACCTGTAGTTGTGAGTACAGACAAAGACAACACAGGGTTTCCGAGTTACAGCTGTACTGGACTTCTGTTTTGAACAGGACCATCTGTTGTGCAGAGAAAGAGGGAGGCTACATTGTTTTGGTTCAGCATAACAGGCTACAGTAATAATCTGCATTTTTATTGACAGGCTTTCATAATGGCCACTATTAATGCAAATTACATAAAAACAGACTGTCTGAAAACACACACACACACACACACACACACACATCGTATGGATACACACAGGTTCATCTGGAGATATCCCTTGTGGCTGTGAGTGCACCCTCCCTTTATTTCTTTGTATTCGTCCTCCCCCCCTCCCATCTTTCTCTTTCTGTTTCAATCCCTCCATTCAAAGGCAAAACTGTGTGTGGGAGCTGCATCAAAGGGAGTCATGTCTCGCGTATTCTAATGAAATGGGACATGAAATACAAATGAACGGGACGCAGAAAGAGGCAGGCAGAAATGAGACGTAGAGGTGGGAAGTGGTCGATGAGAAGAAATGAGAGGAAAGAGAGTGGTCTTTGATGTCAGGAAAAGAAAGCACACTGTTTTTCATAAAACCAGAAGGGAAATTAAGAGTTTCTCTGATATACCTGCCTTTCTCTTTCCATCCTTCCTCACCAACCCAATTCTCCCTCCCCCTCCCCCTCCCGACACTAACCACCCGCCTCTGCAGAGCGAGAGTCGCTTCGGCAGCAGTATGCACAGGACACTAAGATGGGGTTTGTCATTAATGCCATCTACTCGATGGCATATGGCTTGCATAACATGCAACGGGCACTCTGCCCAGGCTATCAGGTAGGTAGCGCTCTTATGGATGAATGGAGGGACATGCTAGTACAAGGAGATGAAGGGGTGGAGAGGGGGAATGTTGGGACAAAAGGACGTTGCCAGCTGGCTATTGCTGCCATATTATACTTGACCTTGTTTCCATGGTGGCCTGTTTTGACTCATTGTCACACTACATAAACCTCACCGGGAACGTGCAAGATGGGAACCTGGATGATTGCATGAACTATATAAACAGTACTTGCTAATTTGAATTGAAAGGTACGAAACTGAGACAAGTTTAGCTAACGCAGGAGTGAATACATCAGTGCAGCTTCACTTTTCCAGATTTCAGCTCATGTTAGTTGTAGCTTTGTGGGTATGACTTCAGATGTCACCCGCAGATATGTAAACTGGAATGAAACATTTCAGACACGGGTTGAATTCTAACTTGTCATGAGATGATTGAACTTGGCACTGATTGGCCATGGAAAGTCATGGGATAGAAAATAATACCTGCCACACTGCACATTTGAATTTTCATGAAACGTGGAGCATCCCTGCTGGTGTTGTGATTGCTTTAAGTTTATCTTTATGTTAGTCTAACTCACTGTACAGTAATCATGTTTTGAATACAATAGAGTTAATACTCAGCTTAATGACAGTAAAGGAATATTTTGACTGTTCATTGCATTCAGTTCTTTGACTTTTAACTTGGGTGGCCATAAACCACCATTTCCAAAGTAACTTAGATGAAACAGTGTTTGTTAGGCTGTGGGTCAGGACATTTCTGTTGGATATGACAGGATTGTTCATGTATTTTAAGGGCCTGTGTGATGCCATGCGACCTATAGATGGTGCTACACTGTTGGACTTCTTGATGAAAACCAACTTCACAGGCGTGTCAGGGGAGGGAATCCTATTCGATGCTAACGGAGACTCACCTGGCAGGTACGCACTGTAACTCAACAAAGCTGTCACGGATTAACTTTCTCTTGGGTTAAATGGTCGTATGACACGACTATGTGGGTGTTAATATGTTGGATGTATACTATGTACCTTTCATCCACAGGTATGAAATAATGAACTTCAAAAAGATGGGGAAGGACTACTACGACTACATTAACGTTGGCAGCTGGGACAACAGAGGCTTGAGGATGGATGATGATGAAATCTGGCCTAGCAAAGAAGCTGTGATCAAGTCAGTCTGCAGTGAACCCTGTGACAAAGGACAAATTAAGGTAAGAGGATTCATACAAATAAATATCTGGTTACATGGGGAGGTAAATGTTATAGAGGTCATTACAGGCAATATTGTGAATCCAGTGTTTACCGTACATGACACATTTTCACATGTGGAATAGACAATAACTAAAAATGTATCAGAATGTGTGCGCGAGGCATCGTCATTCTGATTATTAGTGGAACAAAAGGCTCCACGTAATACAGTGCCTGGTGCACATGAGGTGCATGCATGTGCTACACAAAGACAGACATTTGGCATTCCGTCCCTTCCAGGTGATCCGTAAAGGTGAGGTGAGCTGCTGCTGGACGTGCACTCCCTGCAAAGAAAATGAGTTTGTGTTCGACGAGTACACCTGCCGAGCCTGTGAACTGGGCTCCTGGCCTACTTTTGACCTCACAGGTCAGTCTGTGCATGTTTGAATGTATGTGTGGGCATGTTTATGAATAACATATAAGAAATTTCCTGGAATATCAATGCAGTAGTGATGCTATTTGAAGGAAACTGCAATGAACAATGTGTGTGTAGGGTCATAGAATAAAGGGTGTTTAGTAGAATGAGATAGTTCTGTTTTCCCTGATACAGCATACCGTTACAGCATAATATTATACAGTAAGTCCTGCACCAGTTACAGAGAGACGATTTCTTCGTTTCACCCTCGCCTCCTCTTTCCCTCCCCTCCCCTCCCATTCCCTCCCTCTCTCTCATCCCTTTTAATTCGTGACCAACATGGTCACCAATGTTTTAATTATTCTTCATCAAGAACAGCTTTCAATGCAAATGCGCTTCAGTTGCAAGGAAAATGTATTTCCCCTCCATTGCGTTCGAAGCGGTTGAATATTGCCTTGTTATGCTTACAGCTGCTCATTATACTGCTTTCTAGCTCCTCACCAAGCTCAATGATTAAAACATGAATTGAGCCCTGCTGAAAATTCAGATTGAGCTTCACTGCCAGAAAGAGAGGGAGAGAGAGAGAGAGAGAGAGAGAGAGAAGCATCCTTAAACTAAAACAGGCAGCGAACGGGTGAGAAAATGACAAAGACGAGGTTGCCAGTGAAAAAAAGAGGGAGATAAAGAATCAAAAGAGTGATTGGGGTTAGCAGTGTATCACTTTGTGTGTGTTTGCCTGCGCATGTCCATGTGTGTGAGTACGTGTATGCGACTCATTTCATCAACAATAAGTGCTGCGAGTTCCCTAGTGGGGCTATATGGAACAGTAATAATGAGGTGTAAACAAACTGCTTGCCCTGTTCCTCCAGCAGACATTTTGATCTCTCTCCCTCAGGCCAAAAGAGAGAGTGAGAAAGATGAAGAGAGGGAGAGATAAAGAGCCAGAGGGAATAGAGGAGATAGAGCATGGTCTCATCTGGCAGGGACAGATGTGCAGTGGGTGTGAAAATCATAGAAAAATGCAATAAGAGAGTTTGCGCGATAGCAATCGAGCAAAAGCTAGAAAAAGAGAGGGAGAAAAGTAACTTAGAAACATAAAGAGAAGGAATGAGTGAGTCAGAAAGAGAGATGGAGATGAATAGAGGCTGTGACAGAAGCAGCAGTCAGGGCAAGTGAGAGGAGCAGGAAAAGGGAGGATTAGCTTTGGGATTTTAGCCTCTCCACTGATCGGTAAAGTTCCACAGTTTGAGTCTGAGAGTGTTTGAAGGAGTTTGCCTCAAAACTTTATATTGACTGAACCCTCCAAACGGTCCCCCTCCCGGAATGCAGTAGTTTGGCTTAGGGTCAAATACAACACGATTTCCTGCAGGTTCCGTGAACTAATTAAGTGTTAAAAAGCCAACGTATCTAATGCTTTTCAACTGCTATGAGACAACTCATGAGAGAAAAACACTGATCTGGGATTTTCGGCCCCAACATCTAGATTTACGTGGGCAGGATTAATTGGAGCTAAATTCTCAGCAAGGGCCTTAGTTTCCTCCCTACTTACACTGCCAAGGGTGGGTGGTCCTTACCCCTCATTGTTAGGCAGGACAGTAGCTGTCGTCCTTGTCTCTTAAGGAGGTGCTATGCTTAAGTAGTAAAAAAAAAACTACCTCCATGATATTTAACAGTTACATTTACATACAAGTAATTCCTAAAATGAAAAAAGAGGTTCTGATCTGTTGTGAAGCTGCTCCATTTCAACTTATTTATGTATTTATTTAAATACGATTATTAGACAGATTGTTCTGCTTTACACACACTGCATGATGTTCAATACCTCGTACTTTTTAAAAGCATGATTTACATAAGTTTTATCCAGTTGTAACTACGACAGCACTTCAACCTTAATATTGCCACACGGACATTTTGGGCAAGATGCCCCTCATCAGCATGTATATTAAAAAGTGAAATTGGAGTGCTTTCCTAGACTCGCCTTTTTTATCATCTACATTAAGCACCAGTCTTAAAGGTTTGATTGGGAGTTGAGCGTGTTGTGTCTCAATTTGTATCCAGTTTTACTGAAATGACTTTACAGGGATATAAGCCTGCAGGTTTCTGTTTGTTTCTGTCCCCTCGGCTCCCCAGCCATTAGGCTGCTGTTTATGCCCCCTAGACCTAACCACTTCACTGATTTGATCAACTTTATTGACCGTGTTAAAGACTTAAGTCATTCGATTACTTAATACTTTTTTAATGACTCTTCTTCTCTCTGCCATTTGCAATACTGTAAGAATAGTTGCATGTACATGTATGTGTGTGTGTGTGTGTGTGTGTGTGTGTGTGTGTGTGTTTGTGTGTGAGAAAGGGAGGAGAGAGAGTAAGTGAACATTAAAGTGAACATGTGTATAGGGACAGAAAGTTTAAGAAAAAATCTTGGTGCGTCCCTGCTGCTACAATATGTCTTGACCAACCAGCCAGATATTTGAGCAAGCGTTAAGAAGGTTCATAATTAGAACTGTCCCTTTAATTAATGAAACTTTATCTCCTTGCCTAGAAGGAAGACAGAGATGGAAGGAGGGAGAGAATTAGGGAGAAATGTGGGAGGGATGAATAAAGATAAGGGATATATTAAGGGGAAAAGAGAGAGACACAGGGATGGATTAGGCATTATGTAAGAAAAGGAGAGGGACAGGAAACGGATGCAAAGATTGAATGACAGGGGTAAAGGAAGAAATAGAGACACAAATGGAGGGATAAGGAAGAAGGTGTGGACAACAGAGAAGTGTGCATTGCAAGGTCAAAAGGCATGCAGTCTGATGTGAGTGACGGGGCACTTAGAAAGAGAGATGTGAGAAAAAAAGTGAAATCCTCATTTTGATAATGGATGGATTACAGATTGATGATTACTAAATACTCATTCAGTTTAGTCAAATGTACACACAACCACACACACACACACACACACACACACACACACTCACACACACATGTTCACTAAATACTAGTGAGTTTAACCAAAAGACAGGCTTTTACTGAAGGCAGTGCTGGTCAATCAGTTAATTGTTGAGACTTTGCAATCTGGACACTAGTGAGTCCAACATGCGCGACTCGATTCCTGACCTGTGCAGGTTGCCGGTCAGCAGAACAAGCGTTGCACACTGACGCTCAACCTGCGTCAGATGTGAGTCAAAGCTTGATGTCAAAGGTTATAAGAGTCACGTGAAGAAAATGAAAGACATAGAAGGTAAAGAATACAGATAACTATGTAGTTAGATGTTTGGCAAAAGGCAGCCTCACTCTATAGTATCTATAGTCACCGGGCTTCACACACATAAACTGAAAGTCTTTGATTCATTTTGTTTCATGAACCACATCTCCACATACTTCTATTCCCAGGCTGTGACCCAATCCCAGTGGAGTACCTGCGGTGGGGAGACCCTGAACCCATTGCTGCTGTGGTCTTTGCCTGCCTCGGTCTCATGTTCACATTCTTTGTCACTGCAGTCTTCATCAGGTAATGAATCTCTCCTCTGTCTCAGAAAATATTTAAACTGAGAAGAACAATGCAAACAGTGCCAGAGATAAACACTATACATACCTAATTTGCGATTTATACAATTTTCTCAATCACTGCTTTCTTGGGTGTGTGTTTAAATTCTTGGATAAATACTGGATTGTCTTAACTTACAAGTTTCTGCACATAATTGTTTGTTTGAATGTGTTCAGGTTCCGCGATACCCCAGTAGTGAAATCTTCCAGTAGGGAGCTGTGCTACATAATACTGGCAGGGATCTGCCTGGGGTACATGTGTACCTTCAGCCTCATAACCAAACCCCATGTCATCCACTGCTACCTCCAACGACTGGGAATAGGCCTGTCACCTGCCATGAGCTACTCTGCGCTTGTCACCAAGGTAAGGATTGAGTTAAGGATTCGTGAAATAACGATAATATTAGTGTGAAAAACAGACTTGGAATAACCCGTTAGATCTATGCGAACCTGCCATGGTCATCGATGGTGTTGTAGGGAATAGCCACATCTGTCGGAGGGAACAGAACTGTGGACCTAATCAGGAAGAAACAGGGAAATAAAACGAGGCCATACTCCCTGATACTGCAGATTGTTATACTATCCATTCCTTAATGGTTGGAACAAGGGGATACGGATACCATAACATCAGAAGCTTGGCACAGGTCTTTCTTAGGATTCAACAATGGCATTGAACTCTAATAGCCTTCCCTTAAGAAATGACCTTGAGCTTATTGCACTAGATCTCAACTCCTGTGTGCAATACTTTTGAAGTGTTTCTTATGTCTGCATAAAGACAGTGATGGCAGTTTGGAAATACAGCAAGCAGATGGCCAGAATGTAGATACAGTAATGTTCTGTATATATTTTATGAAAAGGTCCTGATAGTGTTTGCCATCTGACCCTAGACAAACCGCATCGCTCGGATCCTGGCAGGCAGCAAGAAGAAGATCTGTACAAAGAAACCTCGCTTCATGTCTGCCTGCGCTCAGCTCATCATTGCCTTCCTCCTCATACTGCTGCAGCTGGGCATCATCGTGGCTCTCTTCCTCATGGAGCCACCTAAGGTAAGCTGTGTGTGTGTGTGTGTGTGTGTGTGTGTGTGTGTGTTTTACATTATGAGTGGGAGAGTGGCTCGTTGAAAGGCTAAAGAACAGGTTAACATAGAGCTTAGTGATTAATACTTTTTTTTTCAATCACGATTTTGTCTTCCAATGGTTATGTTAAGTTTATTGAGATAAAAAGTTTATTATACCGCGTTCCGTTATGTTATGATGCTCTCGTTTTGTCTTGTGTTATAAATCAAGCGTGCCCTGTCTTTTCTAAAAAAAAAAGTTTAAAAAATGCATGCTGTTTCTAAAGTCAATGAGGTATTGTGTTGGATATTCATGATCTCAATATTGACAAAATGAATAGTGATTATGATTTTTGCCATAATCGAGCAGCTCTAGGTTAACAAATAAGAGAGAGATAAATGTGAAGACGTTACCTCATAATGAGACCTTACATCTACACGAGTCTGTTTGTTAATTCATTAACGTTTTAAACCATTTCACGCATACATTAGCAGATTAATTAGCAGATCATCAGGTATACTGTTTCGACTGTTGTCTTTATCCAAAGCAGGTAAACAATCCTGCTCTCTTTCTTTGCCAGCAGACTTCAAATGTTGAACATCTCAAGTTGGCAGTGTAATAAATTTAAATGTTAGTTTGATAATTTGTACTGCTTCCCCAATCTATTTCAATGCCACTCTTGGCCACCTCATTCAAAGTTTTATCGAAGAAATCTATGGTGCCTGAAGCAAATGCTTTATTGAGCTTTTTTATCATTGCCTGTTTCATTTTCTGTCTCTCCAGGTGATCCATGACTACCCCAGCATCCGCCAGGTCAACCTCATTTGCAACACCACTAACCTGGGTGTGGTGGCTCCATTGGGATACAATGGCCTGCTCATCCTCAGCTGCACCTTCTATGCCTTCAAGGTACAAGCTGATGTCTTTGTAACTATTGTACATTACTACCTCAAAATCAAATGGCATTTTATTTCCTGTGATACAGTATTGACTGAATGACTTAAATGACAAAGTCACAGAAGCATCAGTTAGTGCAATCTCAAGGTCACATTGTTGGAGGCAAATGTTGTTATTTGTAGGAACGTTCGCTCTAACTACATCTGTCCAATGTTTTTCCGTGCTTACTTCAAGCTGCTATTTGTGTGAAAAGTCACACAGACGGAGAGGAATGATTGACCCACTGTTTGTGTTCGGTGATCTACCGCTTCCAACAACAGTAAATTAAATTCTATTGAACCAAACACATTATAAAGTCAGTGTTTGATTATCGGTGGCCTGCAGCCATCCATTTTCTGCGGAGTGTGAGAGTAGAATGCTAAATGGAGACGAAAGCGTTGTTGATGAACACAGCAGCAGAGAAAAACAATGCAATTCACTTACACATAATGGTGAGGCCAGCGTCAGATTTATGACTGTAATGGAAAGGCAGCGGGTTAGTAGCAGTGTCTATTTTGGTTTTGTCCCAATACAAGGCAAAATCCACAGAAAGATTTAAAAACAATAAAGACATGTAGGACAACTTAATTACACTTTGTCTCTGACCCCCCCCCCCCTCTCTCTCTCTCGCTCTCTCTCTCCCTCCCTCTCTCTCTCTCGCTCAAAGACTCGCAACGTCCCAGCTAATTTCAATGAGGCTAAGTACATTGCGTTTACCATGTACACCACCTGTATTATCTGGCTGGCCTTCGTACCCATCTACTTTGGCTCCAACTACAAGATTATCACCATGTGCTTCAGTGTCAGCCTCAGTGCCACTGTGGCGCTGTGCTGCATGTTCGTACCCAAGGTAAGGCTGAAGCTAATACCACAATAAACATCTTTCAACAAGCATTCAATGATTTGATATTTATATATATATATATATACTGTATATATTCATTTTACAGCTGTTTTCTTATGTCATCATGACACGTTGTTGAGTATTTAATGTTACTACGAAGAACTTTCATTTTGGAGCAGCGAGGTAAAGCTCTCCTCCAAAATGTCGAGCACTGAGCGCTCCTCCTCCCGTTCCTCATAGCAACTTTAAGTCAATTTGTATTATTTTTATAAGAGCAAAGAAACAACCCAGAACAAAGAAAGAATAACTTCTTTTTTTTTCACTGCATACCTTTTCATACTCATTCATGTCCTCATGTTGTGCATGTAGTACGTTACAATTTGGTTTGGTGTGTGAATACTTAAATTTGATGATAAGGCACCCCAAAGTGTTTGTTTCTTATCGACAGTCTGACAGTAACCCTGTCATTAGATTGGTAATGTATGGGCAGCATTCTACAATAGCTAGATGTCCTGTGGAGCTTCAAAGAGAAAGTTTGTGCTTAAACAGCAGAATTGCAATCAATAGAAACAAATAGCTGCTGCTTCTTTTGAGAGTTGTCTTTTATCAGAGTTTTATATTAATAAAGTGAGTCATGACAGCCTTGATAACTCCTCTAAAATGAAGATTTATTGAAGGACAGTTTTGTGTACACAAATTATTGCCAAAACAGATGCAATGGTATTTACTTTTTATATACAGTATTCAATTAAGTGTTTTTCTTTTTTTAAGAACTGTTTCGCAATATTAACTAACATATATCATGTTTTATTTCATAACAGGTGTACATCATTCTAGCCAAACCAGAGCGTAATGTGCGCAGTGCCTTTACCACTAGCACAGTGGTGCGCATGCACGTAGGCGACGGCAAATCGTCCTCAGCCGCCAGCCGTTCTTCTAGTCTGGTTAACCTGTGGAAACGCAGAGGCTCTACTGGAGAGACCCTCAGGTACGTGTGTGTTTGTGTGTGTGTGTGTGTGTGTGTGTGTGTGTGTGTGTGTGTGTGTGTGTGTGTGTGTGTACACAAGAGGCTCATTGGCCAGGTTAATGCCAGCTTCCTTCTCAGTTACAGTCCAAGGCACCATTTCTGTAATGGCCCCACTCTGAGACTATTTATGATGTGTGTGTTCGAGCTCTCTGAGAGAATGATTCTCTGAACTCCCCTGAGTCTGCTTGACTGTTCCTCTGACCCTAACATGAACTGCAGACAATTGCCTAATGGAGACATGGCAAAGAAGGAGAGAAGTGAACTGAGGAAAGGGAGAGAGAAATCTCAATACAGTAAGAGGATGGAGGGAATGGACAGGAGAGATAGTGCGGACAGGAGAGACATAATAGCTTTCACACCCAGCTTAAGGCCACCCACAAGCCATCTACTGTGACAGGGAACCGATCAAAGGACACAAAAGGAGTGACGCACAGCCACTTGCCCAGAATGAAAAGGGAGGAAAAAGGCAAGAACACATTTTCGTTTGTCAGCACGTTACTCCAGCTCACCCCGCTTGGCAAGCAAGATTTCAATCACGCTCTTAAGAGAAATGTCAGGAGCGCTTCCGTCTTGGTTCCTTTTATTCCTCTCTTTCCCTCTCCATCTCTTTTGGTCCTATCTCCCCCTGTGGGTGGTGGTAATTGGCAGGGCTGTCTATCTCCTCAGTTCAGGGCTGGAAGCTGTTGCCTTTGAGATGCTGTCATTGTGTCGTCTGAACAGACGCAGACAGACATGAAACCAGCAGACCAGGAGGGGAAAAGAAGAAATATTAAAAAGTATAAAAAGAAGAAATATTTGACTGATGTTTGAACCAAATGTTTGCGCTAATGAAGACATTAAAATCAGCTTTAGAACTGGATGTATGAGATCAGTAAAGCACTCCTTAAGTAGGTGCAACATGTGTTACTCCAAAGCCTTCTGTCAGAGACTCTTATGGGATCAAATGAGTAGATTACAGCACTGTGTAGGTGAAGGTCGATGTGCAGCATATGGATCTCTCTGTGTGTGTGTGCGTGTGTGTGTGAGTATCACAGAGTTGGTGTGTGTGTGTGTGTGTGTGTGTGTGTGTGTGTGTGTGTGTGTGTG
>NW_022280054.1:5195950-5233336 GCF_004355925.1 Anarrhichthys ocellatus | reverse complement strand
TGTGTGTGTGTGTGTGTGTGTGTGTGTGTGTGTGTGTGTGTGTGTGTCCCCAGGGTGATTTGAGTTCTTTTCACCCCCAGCCACGGTCGTGTGAGGTTTAATCAGAAGTTCCACTATAGATTAATCACACTAATTAACCTGACAAAGGGATGAGAGGAAGGAAAGTGGGGGGAGGCAGGGGACAGTGCTGTGACTGATGTGAAGCAGAGGAAAGTGGAGGAAATTGTAAGATAGAGGGAGCAACAGAGAGAGAGGAAGAGACAACCCGACAAAGACAAATGAAGTACATATTGTCTGGAAAAAATAGAAGGAGAAGTTAACTGTAATGGAATTACTCTTAAGGCCTTTTGTAGTCCAATTGGTTGAGTCAAGGCCTCAATTAAATATGTTTGTATCTATTAAATGTCATTGTTCATGTAGGATAATAAATAACGACTAAAATGGAGCAGCCACAGTTGATGTAATGTTTTTGTCTTGATTGGTTTTATTGTAGTGAAGATTTTTTACCTTCATCCAAATTTAATCGTGACAGTGTTTTCACTCATAATACTAACTAATTACTAACAGGTGCCTTTAGATTTTCGATTAAGAATAATGAAGAACAATAATGAACAACACACTAAATTTACATTTATTGGGAAAACAAGTATTAAAGTAAAATTTAAAAACTACAAGTTCCTAATGACAATAAAATAACTTAATTAAGTTAGTAAGGAATTCCACATCTATGTTTGGGATGCCATATGATGTGACACAAAAACAAGTCCTCTGACTAGAATATCAAAGAAAAACTGTATATTTTATTTGAAAGTAATTACTGTTGAGTATGCATATAATACCCACATTCAGTTGCCAGACAAGAGAAATGTAAGAAATGTTTAAAATATAATGTTCAATGCTCCTTTTGTCATTTAGACATGCTGTTGTTAAACTAACACCCGAACCTAAACAAAACGTTAAACACAATGATTCAACTAAAACAAATTCACTTTTTGCTGAAGAAAATGGAATAAACGTGTGAACCTTCTCATTTTATCTCTAATCAGACATTTTTCCTGACAAAAAAAAAAAATCAATAAACTACAAATGAACTGAAGGTGGTGAATCCACCTCCATGCTTTATGAACAACCCCCTCTTTCTTTTCTCTCTTTTCCTTCCACTTCCTCCCGGCTCTCCAGCTCCAATGGTAAATCAGTGTCTTGGGCGCAGACAGAGCGCAGCGGCTCACGTGGGAACCACCTGTGGCAACGGCTGTCCTTCCATATCAAGAGGAAGGAGAACAATCAGACTGCGGTCATCAAGCCCTTCTCCAAAACTTCGGAGGAGCGTTACTGTGGAGGGGGGGACCTGCCTCCACATATCCCTCTGCCCTCCCTTCCCTCCATGTCCTCACTGTCCATTCATCCCGACTCAGACAAGACCCTGTATGATCTCTCTGAAGCCGAGGAGCGCTACTCCATCACATACCGGCCGCAGACGCCCTCGCCGATCAGTACGGTCAGCCAGAGGCTAGGGGCGGGTGTCGGGGAGGAGCCCCCGATGATGACCGGTATTCCAAACTACCCGAGCAGCATTTGCAGCGGCGGCAGCGGCAGCGGCAGCAGTTGCGGTCCTGCCAGCAGCGGCTCTCTCGTCATGGGGAGTGACGGCCGTTTGGTTGTTGTGGACGATCACCCGGGACCGGGTCAGAGTTCACTGATGGATCAGATCAGCTGCGTGGTGAACCGCTTCACCGCCAACATCAGCGAGCTCAACAGCATGATGCTGTACCCCTCTCCGACGCACTCGCACACGCACAAACACACGCCTCCATCTCCTCACCCCGCCGACCCGTACCTGCTGCCCCGTGAAGTCCAGATGGCCCAGACCCTCACAACCTACGCCGACGTCCAGCCCCTCCCACCTGTCGAGTCCAGCATGGGGGGCCGGAGTGGCTGTCTCGTTCACCCGATCCCTCATTCACCTTACCCCCTGCCGCCTCCTCACGCCCAGACCTCCCCGTCTCTCTCCCCCATGCGAGGTGGCCTGATCACCTGCCTCAATAACTCCCCTCTGAGGATGGGAGAGTTGGAAGAGGAGCTTATTGCTTTGACTCCGCCCTCGCCTTTCCGCGACTCCCTGGCATCTAGTAGTGGCTCAGTTATCTCAGAGACAGATCTGTGTCTCCCCCCAGTCCCATCCCATCCTCCCCCCTCTCCCCCTTCGCCAAGGTACAGCAGACTGACACTCGGAAACTACAGCCAGAGTTCATCCTCACTGTGAGGCAGAGAAGACGCGTAAAGAAATTGCAGATGTGAAGGGGACCGCTCAAAAACAACACGGTGAATATGAGTGAAGAGTACGGGAGGATGGAAAGATGAAATCCATTCGTCCCTACGTGGAGTAAAAACCTGAAGCAAAGGAGTCGTTGAGGGCTGGTCGGTGAAGACATCAAGCTGTGACAGTCTGCTGTGTTTGTGTTTACATGTTTCCAGTGAGATCCTAGTGCAGTTTCTCTCAAGTGGGGCGTGAAGAACTGCAAAAAGGGGCCACTATGACTTTGCAATGTTTTGGTGTCTGTAAAGTCACAAATCATTCTCGAAGGTCTAGAGCTACGTGTCATTTAGGTTTGGGTAGTGGCCTTAAGGTAACATGGCTATCAACTAATTAGAGATTGTGTGTGTGTGTTTGTGTGTGTGTGTGTGTGTTTGATGCGTGTGTGTGTGTGAGTATGTTTTTACTGTATCTTCTCCTTAAGACTCCTTAAGCCTGTATGGACTTAACAAAGGCTATCAAGGGCACACACACACACATATATATATATATATATAAATATATATATATATATATATATATATATATATATATATATTTGCTGATACACATACACACACATAGGAGTGAGCACACACAGACAAATACAATGTAAGGGAAAACACTGTAAATATAAGAGAGGTTCTGGATTTTTCTTTGGTGATAAAATCCGTCATGCTTCTGACAAGAGTGCATTGTGTTAACATACCAGACTGTATGTTACTCTGAAGAACTTTCTCACAAAAGCATCCTTTTCCATTTATCCATCTCCACAATCTTTTCCCTCTACATAGCCTTCTTTTTGTCAGTCTGTCTGTCTCTCGCCGCTTTCTTTTATCCTGCCAGTATTTCAGTATTTTCTACTCTTCCAGTTAGTTTTCTTCAGAGGTTTGAATGTATATTTTCTACATGATTCCTGAAGCAGTTGGGACCAAAACCTTTTGTACCACTCTGTCCGTGACTCGAGAAAGAGGGGGAGTAGGGATTAACAAGACCAGAGCATGTTTTTCCTCAAACATCTTAGTCGTTAAATCTTGTTCAGATGGATTATTGGCAGAAATCTGACCTCAAAGCGTATTGTTAGTGTGTGACATTTGACAAAGCGTAATGTAAGGCTCAGCTGGATCCCAGTCATGACATTTTCTCTGTACAATGTGTCGGCGGGACACAACTGTCTGCTTCATCAAAGACAGTGCTTTGAATGGGATTAATCCGCATTACCACCATCTCTTATGTTAGTTGATGGATTCAAGCTGGGAGAGTTTATCCCAGGGTCACCTGTTGCACAGGTGAAGATACCTTTTTGAACTTCTCCACTCTTTTCAGACAAAGAGTGGGCAGAACAACAAAAGAAGTTCATACTGAACGAACAGACAATGAGAGTGATGTCGATCTTCTCGTCTCATTCTCAGCACGAAAGCCAATCAGTGAGCTGCTAAAATGTCGATCTGCTGCTTTAAAGTAAGAACTGGCCTCACGAGACCAATCCCAAATGTCAGACTTCCTAGATTTGGAAAAATGTTAGGAGTGGTAATCATATTTGATCTAAAAGGTATTATAACAATAGTAGTATATCATTGCAAATGCAATATTCCAATCATAAATGTCTGTGCAGATGAGTAAACAGAACAAAACTTGCAAAAGACTGCAAAACCTGAAATATCTAATTTTACCATTTAAGATTCTGGTTAAAATGTTTGCCTTTAAATGGAATATATTGTACTTACATGTGCCAAAAACAGAGTGAAATGCCTTCACTAAGATGCTTTTGAGAAATGGGGCCCTGGCCTGGTGACAGCTCCCTCCACAGAGGAAAAGCCCTCAGCATAGCAAAGAACTAACAAGAGTTGTTTTTAGACATTTTATACAAGGAATGTTATCTGCAGCGAAGACATGGATTAGTTAATCTGACTCGATTCAAGATAATTGGACTGTTGGTATTGAACCAAAAATCAGTACTTCATTATGTTTCCTGTGTGTTATTGTCCATCTTGATCTCCATGTTTTCTGCTGACTGATGCAGATGCAGTCCATGGTCTGATTTCTCCTTGTGAGTGTAGTATCTCTGCTCTACAGTAGCCAGCAAGAAGAAAC
Source organism: Anarrhichthys ocellatus (assembly GCF_004355925.1). Taxonomy (NCBI): domain Eukaryota; kingdom Metazoa; phylum Chordata; class Actinopteri; order Perciformes; family Anarhichadidae; genus Anarrhichthys; species Anarrhichthys ocellatus. The sequence continues at coordinate 5,228,949 of NW_022280054.1, read as the reverse complement.
GCAGACAAAGGGATTCTGTAAATAACAAGGGCATGCAAAGACCGTTCTGTTTTGTTTCAGATGAAAGTCAATTTATTTACATATCAACATCGGTGAAAAAAAAAAATGAAAAAAAGAGATGTTTTTGAACTATGTTATGACATCATACAGTACCAATATATGTTACGACTACAGAAACTGTGTTACTACTCTGAATGTGTGAGTGACCATTCCTATTCAAATGTCTTGTAAATCTACAATATAATAACAATGAATATTAATATGATTATTGTGCCAAAGGGGATGGGGAGGGTCTAGCTTATAGCTCGTGGGTAAATAAGTGGTTTCATAAAAAAGTAACAAAATGTAAATGTAAACTGTTTCTATTGTTTTGGATATTTTCTATATAAATATTCCATATTTTCCAGTGTTAAAGCAATATTATCCATACGTATACAAGGTGCACATCTGAAACAATGTTTTGGATTGTTTTTTTTTTTCATCCTGCTGTAATTTCTGGTGAACAATTCAGCAAGGAAGATGGCAGGTGGATAAGTTGACATTTTTCTTTATGTCATGAGGGATACATTTTGTCATTTCTAGTAACAAAGAAGGTGCGATTCCCTATTTTTGCAGTGTTATCTTCTTACTTTGGGCTTGTAGTTCCACTTCCCCCCCCCACTTCTTCTGCAATGTATCCCCGGTTCAGTCTCTGATCTTAACGTTCCTGGTAGAAAATGTACACAGAAAAAAAGCATGCAACGAGAACTGTTGGTCATAATTGTTGACATAATTGGTTCCTGTCTCCAACGTGCTGTCTGTGCATCATTACCGCTACATCTACTCATCTAAATTGAATAATGGAGGCCCTGACCTGTTGTCAGAAAATTGAGCCAGTGCTATTGCCGAGATGTTATCGGGGAGGAGTTGTTTTGTGCGTTGCTGTCACCGCCGACGTTAAAAACATGCTGAGAGTGTAACAGGGAGCTTGCTTCAGCACTTCAGCTGCGTGTTATCAGCCCCCCCTGGGTGAGGCTCGACAGTTGTGTGCTACCTCTGCAGAAAAAGACAGGATCGGTGTTCACATCTAATGCTCTCTTATTCTCTTTAAGGGCTCAGTTCTGTGACAGCATCTCATTTTAACAGTCAAGTTGTCATTAAAATGGATGTAGATCATAAGAGTACAGCAGGCTTATTATGGTATTTGCAGGTTGAAGTAGCGGAGAATCCTGGTCTCATATATTTGGGGTAAAGGAATAAAGCAGATGTTGACTTGTAAGCTCCACATAAACTCACAGGGAGAGAAAGATGAATCTGTCATGTAGGATTTTGACAACGTACAATTTCAGGTCCTCTCGCATTTGAATCCAATCTCTTGAGCTGTCTGAGGATTTTTAAACCTGGTGAACTTTCCAACATTTTCCATGACGAATACGTGGTTAATCGTCTCTGTATGGAAATGAAAGAAACGAGCTGCAGTGCTAATGCAGACAAGACATTTTGTTTTTCTGCACTAACTAACATTGCTCCACATTTTACCTCGAGGATCAGAAAAAGCTCAGCGAAAGACATTTTTTTTCCCCATATTCTAGCCGAAACATGCTGATGCTCGTGGTGAGTAAAATCTTATGCTCGCCAGGAAGATGATCTCCTGATGATTTCTACCCAAAATGCTGTTATTTTCGTAAATGCACTCTAAAGAATTGGATTGATAATCCCTGCGCTCAAAAATACTTTTAATCCAGACATGCTCATCTGCTGATCGGAGCAAAAAAAGACACAAGGTCATTTATTTTATACTTTGTGAATGAAAATATGAAACCAGTCCTGGTTCGGAGCCAGATATACGTAATCATGTTTCCCTCTCGCGCTAAACTGCATTTTAAACAAGCCTTGGCTTCGGGGTGCATTATAATTTAGTTTTGGATTGCTATTTGAATCTGTAGGCAGATTGGTGATGTACTGATGAGAGAGACTGACGAGGTTTATTCAATCCAACTGGCACTGCTGTGATTGAGCAGCCTCTCCCACTGCCCTGCCCGATTATTTGTTTGATTTGATGCTGAAAACATGAAAACAGAGCTGTGTTTACTGTGTAAACGCCACAAAAACATACGGTTGAATAGGCTTTCAGGGCAGGCTGGGAGAAGTTTGTTTTGTCAGTCCACCGTCAAAGGCTCTCGCATAATTGTTATCAATAATGCCTCATGATCAACACCTTTGTGGGTGTCATTTGGTAGATATCACAAATAGTTTCCCTGCCTTTTTAACAATGTGAATGAAATTGGTAAATCACAAGATGCTTGTGTGGAAAAGGAAAAGTGTTGGCCTTACGCACACTTTGGGAGGTGTTGAGTAGGGCTGGGTATTGAAATTCTTGTATACATTGAGGCTGAGATCAACCAGCCAAGCAGTAAATCCTTCCACATTTATGTTAATTCTGTTCTTTGTTTTTCTCTTTTTGCACCCTAATTAAAATAAATCGATGAGCAGTATGGATCACATCCTAACGATACACATCCCTACGGGTAAATGCTTCACGAAAAACAAAAGGTAAGAGAATATATGAGATTGGCACACTCTTTATTGGATGAATCCACTTTTGCTGCAGCTGGTTTAATGAACCTTGTGTCCCCGGGGCTGACAGCTAGACGTCTTAAAAACCGTCAACAGTATTTTTGTAAGTTTGTCCAAAGCTGCTTATTTGAATGTTGCTTTTTATAACTGAGTAAAGAGCATGTGTTTAAATACGCGGTTGTTTCCTCAGCCAATGGAGTGAAATGATTTTAGGTCAGTGTAGATTATATAGTAGACGGGAGAAGGAGTTTCCTGATAAGAAATTAGGTTTGTATTATGTATGATATTGATTAGAAGTAAGAGAGGAGTTTGTAAATGTATTTATTGGGCTTCAGGAATAATGGCAAAATGGAATAACGTATTAAGCAGATCTGTGTGTCTTAAGGGCATTTTGTTTTGCATACAGAGCAGGCAAGTTGCAGAATTTATAGTATTGTGTATTGATGGTTTGTGAAATATATTTAGTTAAACTCATGTTTCTTTTGAGAAGAGAATTAAACCAAACTGAGCTGTGATTATTACACCACATAACACAGCGGTACCCTTGCAGGGCATGATGGGGAATCAAAGAATAAATGAAAAGTCAGAGAACATGGTTTTCTGCTGCGTGCTTTTTATATTTTTCATAGATCATCTTGTTTGGGTTACTGCCGTGGACACAAACACAAACAAAATCCCCAATAATACCCCTTGCTTTAAATTCTGATGAGATTACATTTTCAGTAGAGTGTTAGAGATATCAATAAGTACGTTCACATTCCTACTGCTCACTTGAGATGATCGAGATGATGTTTAATTACTGACTTCAGTTGGTGTGACATTTGTGTTTTTCAGGAACACTGAGGTTGAATGATCTGATCCGAAAACAAATTTCTCTTATTCTCAAAAAAGGCAGCTCATCTGCATTTTAATTAGGACGCTGCGTTGTATTTTAATCGCTTTACAGTCCAGGATTATCAATAAAAAGACAAATGATCATGGGGTTACCGTAAACGTAATTAAAGGGAAGTGGAATTAGCTGAATTCCCTATAATGAGTATGTAGAATGTAATTTATTTTTCTAAATTCATTTATAAGTATTTATTCACTCCAGGCAGAAAACGACTATTACTGAAATGAAAATGATGATAAATGTTTACTAGTTATTTATTTAACAATATCAGCGAAGTCGGGCTTGAATTCCAGAGTATCCCCGGACTGAGGTGGTCTTTTATCATTTTTAACATTGTTAACATAAGCTTCTCCACTCTGTGCCAACTTCCTCTCATCTTCTTATCAAGTGCTTCTACATTTTTTTAGTCAGGGGTGGATAAACACGACGGTAATTTGATTAAACTGGACACACAAACATGACCTTCTGTGGTGGGAATTTCAAATTCAAAATGTTTTTCTTGAGCTGTTAAATATTGCCATAATCTTGTAAATGTAACAAAGAGCTTTAATTCATCATCTTTTAGAGGAAGCCCTGTTGTGTTTATCCACCCGCATGGGCATTAATAGTGAGTCACTGTTAATAACTATGTTTTTTTATCGCTTTGTTGTTTTGTTTTGCTCTCTGATGTTCAGAACTGTAGAATGTAATATGATGCTTTATATTTGTGTTATAATGGAAGGTGGTTTTATATTTGGATATTTGATTCTCTATTTAATATTTTCACTCAGCTCTGTGAAATGTGAGAATATTCTGTGTGGCTCTAGCTGGAGGATACAGAGTGTTTCAAAGTGGCTTCGTAGTGGGGGTTGATGACGGGTGGGGGGGGGTGTAGACAACTTCTTAAGGCAGATTTTATGTTCGATCACTGTTTTTGCCCACAAATAAGCTTTAGGCTGGCCTCAGCCATTGCAAAAAGAGATAAGATGTTTAACTCCAGCAAAGGTTTCTGGTAATTAAGATCCAAAATGGATTCCAAACTGTTTTGTCACTGACACTGGGGCCTCGTTCGCAGGCTTTTTGGAGGCTCCCAACAGACCTGGCAGCGAGAACAAGAGCAGTTCTGGCCAAACAGAGTTCGTCTCATCTCCCAATTAATGAATCTTTGTCTCCTCACTCCAAATTGGCCCTCGGCGAGGCCTGTGAAGGCACCTCTCTCTCTGTGGCCATTGGGAACAGTAAAGAGAACTGAGAGTGGGCAGTGTTAACAAGACGCTCCCTGTGTTTTTAATATCACAGTGTTTTTGTTTATCAGAGAAGACACAAGAAATGAGGAGTAGGAAGCTTTTTTTGGAAGAGCCCGGAGCAAGGATTTGCTTGCACATATCCTTTGTGGATGTGTTTTATCTAATTCTTTTAGTTGTCTTGGAGCAATAAAAAGCACATTTGACATTGTAAGATTAAAAGACTAGCCAAATGAAATTCCCCAAAAACGTAACAATTGTGGGTACCACCTATCCATAAACATATTCATATATATTCAATATATGAACATTACAAGGCTGGGATTGCAGATGCATTCATGGGATTTGAGGAGAACCACAAGCCTCCAGAAGCCTATGTAAAAGGAGAAACAGTGAGCACTGGAATGTAGACGAGCATTCAGCTGCAGCTCGCCGCACATCCACATACCAGGAAGCAACTCTGTGATTTTGTAACTGGGAACACATGAATTACATCTTTTGTCGAGCACTTCTCTTCTCTGCAGAAACACTGTGCTGCCACAGCACTTTGGCATTAACAGGTGGATTTATAAAATTCACCATCGTTTGACTCACTGCAGTCAAACGCCCACACACTGAGCACCAGGAAAGAGCGAGAGTAGCCTTCTTCAAATGGAACAAAAGCGGTCACAGGGCATTCATTTGTTCTAACTTACTAGCTCTTCATGATGACATGGTTCTCTTCATGTTTTTTCTTACTGGGATGTGACGTAACAATACTGGGACCCTCCAGTCGGTGTGACCACCGTGCAGCAGTGCTGTGGAGTCAGACAGGAGATGGGATACGGTGTGGGGGGGGGAGAAAAAGAAGGGGTTTTGCTTTTTGATTCATATTTTGCCGTTGATAAATCTTTGTGTAAGTGTACTACAAAGTACCTTTGAATCATTATTGAAATCATTATTAAAAAAATGATAACTATGATTGGCCTCCTTGTCTTTGCTATCGTTTTAGTCATTATTTAAAAAAGTCAATTTAAATGCAAACCTTGTGTACTAAGATACAACATACAGAACATGCAGCCAACCGATCTTTGACTATGGTCACTTTTAGTCTTTGGTCAGTTAATCTCTATATAGATCAAAACTAAACCAATCTATGTACAAATACTGTATATGTATCAAACATTATTTTAGAATATTAATTAATTAACTGCAACATTAACATGGCTTATAGTGTAATTAAGTAGGAAACATAGTGAGGATTTTTGTTGTCTAACTCATCTTTATAAACTTCAAAACTCTGTTCACTCCCGTGTTTTTAACTTCACATGACTGAGATAATAATATAAGCTATTGAACAGAGAATGCATAATACATGTATAAAAAATATTAGCAGATATCCTGCAACAATGATGCATGCATGGATCCATGCAGTCTTTTCACACAGCATCATTCAATTACATAAACATGAATAATTGTTGCAGAAATCACTGTTCAAAAGTTAGAAAACAATCAGCGGAACTGAAGCTTTAGACCTTATGGTTCCGGTCTGGAGAAAGAAAAGATGTTCACGGCTTACGTTTCCAGTCTCCATATGTTTTTATTCCATCCAGCATTTGGACAAAGTCCCAGTTTTATCGCCCACAATAAATGAACTCGACAGTCTGTGAGTCTCTGACCTACATGTTGAACGCAGTCAGTGGAAGCTGGTAGACCACAACTTGACGGCTCCTGTGATATTTGCTTCCTCCTCCATCTCCTTCAGTGTTCCAGTGACAGCTCCGCTATGAATCAGGCCCCAAAAACGTTTCATTTAACTGAAGGCATGCAGGTCAAAGACAATGAAATTACCCTGCCATCTTTCATTCTCTTTCCCTATCATGTCTTGGTCTCCCCACTTTACCCTCTTTTATTTCCCTCTGTCACCATTCCTCTCTTTCTCCAGCTCTCAGGGCAGAAATTGCTCTCTCCAAGATGAAATCTCCAAATTGTTGCAAATGACCTACTATTCAAATAAATGGAAAGGATGAAAAGGCAGTGAGGAAACGACAGGAATACAAAAAAAAAAGAGGAACACATGAAAGGAAAACAGGTCAAAATTGGTTTGTTATGACAATGCAGGCAATTTGGGCAGCACATGTACGGTTTATTCGAGTATGACTGCATCCATATTTTGGTCGTCTCCTGTGGGATGCTCGTGTGTGTGTGTGTGTGTTTGTCTTTAGAGAGTTGTGAATTGATTTAATGCTTTCTACACTTGCTATATTAACCTTTTTCCAGTTTCCAGACGAATGAATTAGGTTGTGCATCGTTAAGCTTACTTTTCTTAAGTGAAAACTGGAGAAGAATTCAGTGAAAGACAATAAATTAACCCGGTAGAAATAAATAATCTGCTAAGAGCATTATGGGTTGCCGTGGAAGGATGTTGAAACATTACGATAACGGTACAAGATAAAGGAAGCGCATTTCAGTGTCTAACTATTCCTTCAAACACAATCAGTGATTTGCCATGTGGACATACACAAAGGTCATCCGTAAATGCTTCATGTCTCAAGTGTATAACACCCTGAATGCGCGTGATATTAAAAGGAACGTAAAGATCCAGAGGTTCCAATTCTGTTGCCTTAAAAATATATCTGAGGATGTTAGATATGATTTTTTTACCAGTGCTCCTAAATCCCCTAATTTTCTTCTCTACACTCTTACAGCGTCCCACGGAAGTTACTGTAATCAGTGTTATTTGTTCCCATGTAAATGGCATGCTGTGGGCTCTATTTATAAGAAGTGTGTGGGTAAGGGGAGTCATGGTAGCATGTGGTTAGCACTGTGAGTCAGACTGTGCACGCGTGTGTGCGTGGACATGTATATTTGCTGCATGTATAGCATGCATGTGTGGGCATGTTCAACACATAAGTATGAGGAAGGTGAAGAGATTTCCTTCTGCAGCGCACGGTTCTGTTGTGTGTAGGTGTTGGCGTATGGCTGAGGTAACTAACCATAGAGGGCTTAATTTAAATGTGAAGGATGTAACATTAACACCACAAGGCCTGAGTGGCCAACCCCACTCTGTGATGGAGTGGCTCCACCCACACCTCCGACCTAATGAAACGCTGCTCAAGCATTGTTTTTCCAGCTGATCAATGTGGGTAAAGCAAAGAAAAAGCAAGATGTATTCTCTCCCATCGAGTGGAACTAGAACATGATTGAACAGCTAAAGTCTTAAGGTAAGCGACATGGGGAGTCTAATGGCTTTCAAACAGCATGTTAAAAAATAATTAAAGCAGTTTAGTCATAGATGTTCAACAGGTGTTTAATAACAGCTTCATATATGACTCAACCAGTCTGAGCTGAGGACCGGAGAAAACGGTTACATAAATTACTTGTATCATCATATTTGCATAAATGTCTGTAATTTATACAACGTTTGCATTTAATTTGCATAAATAGTCTAAACCAAAAGACAGGATTGATCAGGCTCCAATGGCTGCTGCCGTTTCAAGGAAGGGGCTTTTTTATGTGGTCGGGAGTGAGGGACTGTGCAGAGAATACAAAGAAGGAAAATACAGATGATCACACACATACTGTACACTTGTAAATACACAGGTACCTGCATGCAGTCTAGAGCTCAAACAAGCAAAAATACTGAATATTCTGTTGTTCAAGTTTCCCAAATACGATTGCTGCCTTTTGTAAACACATTATCTTTGTTTTGGACAAAACAAGATATTAACAGATGTCAAAAAAAATCCAGAAAATAATTGAATAGGCGTATAAACAGGTTCACAGACAGGCTCTGTGTCACATGATGTCTGTTAGTGTGTACAGTGACGCAGATCCCGAGCATGTGTGTGTGCGCGTATGTGTTAAGGAGACAGGTATAAGAAATTATATAACACAAGTCGGAAGTATGGGGAGGAGAGAAACCAAAAAGGCACGACAGAAGAAGAGGACGTGTGATGAAGAGGGAGAGTGAGGAAGCCATGCAAGCAGAGAACAAATCTGTGGGAGCCACTAGAGCAGAACTGAAAGTCACTTGAGTTTTAATTTCCTGCCAGTGGAAGCGAGAACAATATCAAGATTGAAACATGAGTTTCAATGAGTCACTCTTCGAGGCAGCTCAGTGGGTTCAGGCTGTTAACATTCACAACACCACCCCTCCGTCTCCCTCTTCCTCTCTTTCGCGTTATTGCATATAGACACACACACACACACACACACAGTCACACAGTCATGTAGACATAACATGCACATGTGCAAACTAATGCACACATACACACACTTCCACACAAATACAGTGTAATGGCACTAATGAGACTGCATGACTAATACCTCTTCAGTCCCTTCTTCAGATGAGTACTTATTATGGTCTGTCAAGGAGATGAGTCAGTCTATGTCATGGTTACTATGGTGATCAAAGCCTCCAGCACTTCCCTTAAAAACCCGCCGGAAAAAATAAAGCTCTTTAACCCCTTTAACTACAGACCTATCAGGATGCAGTGACACATGCACGCACGCACACACACACACACACACACACACACACACACACACACACACACTTGCAAACAGGCAAACTGACTCTAATCTCCCTCAGGTAACAAATGAAAGGAGAATTCCTCTACAGGGATTATTAGAATACCACAACGTTATAAACAAGATTATAAAGCGTCAAACAAGAGCTGAACAGCAGAGTCAAAGACATATCAACAAGACCTTATTGACCTATTTACACTAACCATATTGGAAGCGATTACTTTTAGGGCTCAATATGCTCCACTTCTTTGGTTCAACCTCAGATCACCTCTGGGTGAGCCTCTCTATGTGTCGGGCAATCTGCTGCCGCTCCTGATGTGATGTCATTTGGTCTTTCTGGCTCATCACACAAGGCATCACATTTATATACCCTGTTGATGTTTCAACGTTGGTGCATGACCAGATCACTGATAAAGGTCGTTTTAACCAAACTGCAAACCATATATCTGAGTGTGTTAGTCATAAAATGGTAGATCATGAAGTTATATGAATAGTTAAGATAACAAACTTGTACTTGTGCGAAATCACAATCTGGTTTACTCATTCATTAATGTCTCCATAGACACTTAGTAGATTACTCTTGCAGTGAATTGATATTTCTGATCATTTTGCCTCATTACTGACAGGTGAAGTGTCGCACAACTGCAATTTCAGTCAGACACACATTAAGAAATTGACAATTTAAAGCAAACAGTGACACCGTTTGGTGGAAAGGGCTGTGCTGAGGGAGCTCCTATAAAGAATCTGAGGATTATGGTTCAGAGAGCCAATCCCCCATAAGCATGAACAATACGCTTTAGCTAAATCAACAATACAAAAGAGCAGATAAGCTGGAGTAAGCAGGAGGTTTGGGTGGACGAGGGAGCTGTGGCAGAAAAAACGGTGTTGGCATGAGCGTGATCATCAAAGTAACAGTGAGAATCAAGATCCACGCTGCACACCTGCATGAATACGACTTGATGTTAATAGCCACGCAGCTGTCAATGAGCCAATCATCGTGAAGCATTCTGCAAATGCCCAATCAGCCAATACTAATGAATTGACACACTTTGGATGCTCGAGTTAGCCATGCCAGTGGGCCTTGAAACTGGCACACCTAAACTGAATAATTAATAATAATGGCTGTGCTTTTTTTTAAAAACATGCATACAGTAGACTATGTGACCACAGATACAAAAGTCATACCCAGAACATACTCTCAAGCATAGATATTAAATAACGCATTAGTATTAGTGTAACAATAAATAAACAAGATAAATATAGTCACAATATTAGTTTTTTATATGTATTTCTTTTTCTAACATTAAAAGATATAGTTATGGTGTCATTTTAAGATTTTTCTTATTTCAGTTTTGGCTAATCCTTTTCAACTAAAAATATGATAAATAAATAGCAGCAATGCTAAAACACCCATCACATATGTTTTTAATTACATGGGATGAGGTCACACAAGCAACACCTACGTTTTTCTGTTTTATTTCCAATGCCTCCCCCACATGAATGTGCTCTCCTGATGACTCCCCTCAGCGCCAAATTTACTCAGCTCTTTCTCGCGTCTACTGCGCATGCCCACAGCTGCTGGGTCATCACATGACAAGGAAAAACGAAACCAAAAAAGCGAAGGGCAGTCAAACGACGAGAGAAGTACTGCTGCGTTATTCCTTGTTCGCTGAAAACCTACCTATCTTTGTATGACAGACCGGAAGAGTGATAAAGTCACGATAAAGTATATATAAGAGCATACACGTGTACACATAATATACATAAGCAGATGTGTTGGAAATACTCTTGATAATACCCAAAAGTAGTCAACATTATGTGAGCTTTAACTTAACGTTAACTAGCCGGCTACATTGATTGCTAGCTACGTGTGCGCATGCGCGTTGTGCTATTGGGCGTAACGGCTTCATCTTGACCGTAGAAGTTGAACTGTGTATCTTTGTAAAACGTTTGCATAAATTGGCAGGCAGAGGAGTTGTGGGGAGTAACAGAAGTTCACGTGGGACAGGTGGCGCAGGAAAAAACAATAAGGGTCGAACTCTAATTAGACGACGATCTGGTAGCAGTTACTTTGTGTGTTTAAGCAGCTAAGCTGAGCTGTGTGTGTGTGAAGATGAGGCTGAACGGAGTGCTCGTGTGCGTGTTCCTGCTTTGGGTTGAAGGGTCTGTGGGTGACACACCGGCCAACTGCACGTTTGAGGACCTGCAGGGGACATGGGTGTTTCAGGTGTCCAAAGGAGGCCGCGACAAGTCCATCAACTGCTCCGCTGAAGGTAAAAAAACCCATTAAACAAGTCACTCTGTTAGGACACGTTAGACGTGATTGAAGAAGTAGTTTCGCAATTTTGGAAATCAGGTGACTTCTTTAGGGCCTGTTTAGGGCGATTCAATCATCGCTTCCTCCTTTTTGTGACGAAGCTTGGTTTGAACCACCTGCATTGTAAACTAATTTGTCTTTCTTTTAATTAACGTTACCAGTTTTTAATACAGTTTTTAATACTCTTGTTGCTGACATTGTGTGTGTGTGTGTGTGTGTGTGTGTGTGTTTTAAGTGTGACCTGCAGATGAAAACTAGCAATAAGCGAACTCTCTCTTACATTACAATACAATGAATGTAAAATAATCCCAACCCTTCATATCCGGTATGAATCTGCATCAACTTTGACATTAAATTTGTGTTTTTATTAAACAAGGAGTGATGCTTTCAGTAGGCCTCACTACTCCCACATCGTTGAGGACTGATGATTGGAACTTTAATCTACAGGTTGAATTAGTCCCTGCAGGTAAACTCGTGTACATTTTGTGTTCCTCCTCAGCTACAGGTGAGAGCTCGCTGACCGTGACCCTGGAGAAGCTGTCTGTAGCCACAGATGAGCTGGGCAACACCGGCTTCTTCACCCTCATCTACAACCAGGGCTTTGAGGTGGTCATTAATGGGTACAAGTTGTTCGCCTTCTTCAAGGTATGACGGGCATGTACACGATTTAGTTTAAATGAGGCATGATTTCAGTATTTAGTCATGGTAATCCTGTATAAACTACACATTTGCTGGGTGGGTGAAAAAGTTTTCAGCAGGCTAGTTCATATCCCATACTTGCATATCTGCAGGTCACCTAGGCCAGGCTAAAATGAGTGAGGAATAATGCCCTATTTGACTGCGGCTATACTGAAGTTTAGTCTTTCAGTCATGTGTTATTTTACGTCGCTCACATGACACTGAGACAAGGGAAGAGTCAGAGCCTGTCTGTCTTCTATCCCATGTTGTGGTTCATCCACGTCTAGTTCAACTTCCCTATTTCCTAAACTTGATTCATCTTAATGTAGCAATATGACAAGAAAGGAGAGACTTCACATTTATAAGCCAATGATTGTCTGAATAATGTACTTGAAATATCTAGCTTTATATGGAATACTCGATTGCTTTGATTAATCCTGAGTGTTTTTGTATTTGCATAAAACTACTTGGCTAAATTGTATTGGATTACAAGCCCTCATCTGATTGCCTCACTACACTCTCAGTACACCGATGATGGCCGTAAGGTGACCAGCCTCTGTGACCAGACCCTGCCAGGGTGGGTCCATGATGTCCTGGGACGCAACTGGGCCTGTTTCGTGGGGAAGAAAGTGAAATCGGTACCACCCCGAATAGATTACAAACCATTCTTCAACAGCAGGTACGTACATGATGATGGCTCAGTACGTTCCTCGATCTGTAAAGTGGACAAACGCAATCTAACAAGCGAGACATCGGTGGTACATGGGGGTGGGTGGGAAGAGAGACTGTTTGTTCGCTGACTCTGGGTGCAGGCGGTGTTGATGATCCGTGCTTTCAGTGTACTGTGCAGTTTTGACTTCTGATTTTATCTACACTTTCATTTCCTCCCTCCATCCTCCTCTGATGTGAACGGAGTTAGCCTCACTCACCCGCGGTAATCTTTGCAAATGGCCTGACAGCTGAGAAATCTGATGTTTGAAGCACAGTCATTGGTGAACAGGCGTGACACAAATAACTGAGTTTATAGCAACATAAAGCTGCTTCTCTCTCTTTGGTTCCAGTTAGCTTTAAACCAGATTAGTCAAGTTAGTTTATTGTAATTTAAACCATAAAGTATATCTGAACAAAACCTCTTTTCTCTCGGCACCAGAGTGATTTAATTTATTGATTTAATTATTTGTATCCGCCGTGTTGTCTGAGCTACCCACCAAAACGGTCACGTTTTTATTTATGATTTGTTTCTTAAATGCATTTGCATCATAAAAGTAATCAATTATTTAGTCTTTTCAACTTTCACGCAGCTTCCTCCTAAACGTTGATTAAACTAGTATTTGCATAATGAGAAGAACTCGCTCTTTTAGAGTATGCAAGAGTGTCTTAAAGTCGACACAAACCCTTTCCTTCAGTTTGTGTGGCAGACGAGCCCCTTTTTTATTTAAAAGCAACCTCACACGTGTCCTCATTCACCCTCCAGGCTGCTCCACCAGCTGTACAGACACAACATGGACTTCATTGAGACCATCAACTCTGTTCAGAAGTCCTGGAAGGCTTCTCCCTACCCAGAGCACGAGACATACACTCTGCAGGAGCTGCACTACCGATCAGGAGGCCCCGCCTCCCACATCCCTGTGTGAGTATTTACTTATTTCCCATACTCTTCAATTTAAATGGCTTTATTGGCATGAATGTATCATTGTATTTTTAAACGTATTCAAATTAAAACGGAACGTCAAACGCTGGTTGGAACAATACAAACTGGAAATAATGTGAAACTACCAAAAACAAGGTGCAGGAGTCTCTCACTTTAAAACATATGAATGCACAGAAATGAGTCATTTGTGCTCCTAAATACATTTTCTCCATGTATCCTGCTCAGCTCTGTCCTGTTCATTAGGTTAGAAGGTTTATGAAACTGCTTTTATAAACGGTATCCGTAAGTTTCTAGTGAAATGTGTGTGTGACCAGCTCCAAAGTCCTCTTCTTCTGGTTTTTACGGCGGTTGGCCTCCAGCCTATTGGTGCATTACCAAAGTCTGTTGGCTACCTTTTGCACCACCAATCAATCTGTGCAAAATCAACACATACTTGAACTAACAAGAGAAGGGAGGCCAGCACAATCGACATCTGCTTGAACTTCTCTCATCAGTTAAAACCTTCAAATGGTACTTGAGCAAACGGATCTATCTTAAGGTGGAGCTACATGCAATTTATTTCTACAGTATTAGGTTTTCTGTAAATTGTCATTGCAAAATGTCTTACAGAAAATTCCCTTGTGATTGAAATGTGATTTATTTAATTTTTTTACTTTAGGCGTGTTCGCCCAATGCCTGTGAAGGCTTACGACGTCAAGGTGGCGTCTGCGCTACCTGAGCACTGGGATTGGAGGAACATTGACGGCGTTAACTTCGTCAGCCCTGTGCGAAACCAAGGTGGCGTTTGATTGCTGGCCTGTGCACACATGATATTAGATATGATTCAAAGGAGTTGCAGGAGTCAGACCAAGCCGTACCACTTGAGCGGCTGTCTGCCGGCTACGTTGCTTCCTTCTTGGCAGGCCCGGGTCTCCTTCCTGCTGTGTGTGTGTGTGTGTGTGTGTGTGTGTGTGTGTGTGTGTGTGTGTGTGTGTGTGCTGACTTAAGTGAGCTGTGGGTCCAACATGACAAACTTCTTATCTCTGAAACTGATTAAATCCTACATTATAAGACAGCAAAGTGTTCCCACTAGCGCAGATCTTTAATTTAAATAGTTGTAGCACCATATTGCTCTTAGGAGATGTTAAGTTTTGGACCCAAATGAAAACTGTTCTGTCACCCTGACTTGAATCATTACTACAATTAAACCACCGCCTCTCTTCTCTGACCTAATTTGTTTCCGCAGAGCATTTTATTAAGAACCTGGTGCCTCACACTATTAATGGTAACCAGTGTATCTGTGCCTTGCTCATTATTATGTATTACAACTAATGCAGATGAGTGTACTGGGGCAGGAACTTTACCTCTCCACTTTACATTAAATCAACGGATGTAATGTATTATTGAACAAATGTGCTTAATGATTAATCAGGGTTTTATTTCAGGGGTGTTGAAGCAGATTGCATGTGCAGGTGCACCTACAGTATCTGAAGATAGCTTTGCTTGACAATGTCAGAGTTGACATTACAGTAATTGTGTAGTGGTGTTGCGGCATTGCCTTATATTGAAATTGCTTCCAATGTTCTGTCAACTTAATTTACATGCATGAGGACAGAATATGCAATCTAGAACAGTTGACTTGTACAGCTTCTCAAGGTTCTAGTTGTAACTCTGTTTTATTTCAGCGTCGTGTGGAAGCTGCTACTCCTTTGCCTCTATGGGAATGTTGGAAGCTCGGGTTCGAATCCTCACCAACAACAGCGAGACTCCCATCCTCAGCCCCCAACAAGTGGTCTCCTGTTCTGAATACTCTCAAGGTAAAATAACTCTCAATCTAAAATCTTGTTTCCAGACCATATCGGTTAATTCTTCCATCTTGGACCACAAAACACAATTTCACCTCGTTAGAAAGTCAAGAGAACCTCAAATCCTTTTATTTCGTTTGATGATAACAATTTCCGACCTGTTGAATAAACCAGATTTAACCGTCATCTCTCCTCTTTAAGGTTGCGATGGTGGCTTCCCTTACCTGATTGGGAAGTATGTACAGGATTTCGGCATTGTGGACGAGTCGTGCTTTCCGTACACCGCTAAGGACTCTCCGTGCGGCGTTCCTCAAAACTGCGGCCGCATGTACGCCGCGGAATACAGCTATGTCGGTGGATTTTATGGCGGCTGCAGTGAGAATGCCATGATGTTGGAACTGGTCAAGAATGGACCAATGGGAGTGGCCTTTGAGGTACAACAGCTGCTCACTGGTTTCCTACCTGCTATCTCTTTACAGATTGTGTTCACGCAACAATTAAGGTTGTTGCTCTCTCGATGCAGTTTAGATTTTAAGACCCTCCTGCTTCATGGTTACAGCTTGCATTCGATTTGATAAATTCAAAGTAACTCATCCCTGTCCTTCCTCAGGTCTACCCCGACTTTATGCACTATAAGGAGGGCATCTACCACCATACAGGCCTCGCAGACCCCTTCAATCCCTTCGAGCTGACCAACCATGCCGTGCTGTTGGTGGGCTACGGCCGCTGCCACAAGACCGGACAGAAGTACTGGATTGTCAAGAACAGCTGGAGCGCAGGCTGGGGCGAGGACGGCTATTTCCGAATCCGCCGGGGCAGCGACGAGTGTGCCATCGAGAGCATCGCCGTCACAGCCAACCCCATCCCCAAACTGTAGAGGCTGTAAACCGAGGAGGAGAGGAATGGGTTGCTCTTTTGATGACATACATTCAGCATGTCGGCCTACAATGTTGCTTACATTTTGAACTGTTTCTGGATTTCAACAATCACTGATTAGCTGCCTATGAATGATTTGAATTCACGCTGTAGCTGCCGACTCAAATTCTGGATCAAAATGCATCCGTACAGAATGTGACGAGTCTGTTTGTGTGCCGGGGGCAGGGCCTTGGTTCTTTGTCTCAGGGTAGCAACAGCGGAGAGTTGTAATATATTCTGTCCTTGCATCAAATTGAAACCGTGACTGCCATGTTTTTCTGTGAAGCACTTTGTATGAAGCTCCCTGTGGAGCTTTTAAAGGGAATTCTTAATCAATAAAGGGATGAAACTCACTGTAGTGCCTCTTATTCTTTTCAACAGAATGAAAGCGTTTCAAGATGACGTTTCTCTGTGTGTGAAAAAGATGGAACACAATTTTAAATCAGTTTCTGGGATGGTGGTTATCTCTGGTTAAGGTGGGTCTTTTCATTTATTTTTTGTTCAAGCAAAGACTCGACTATACGTGCAAGAAAGTGAACCGGTATAACTCGACTGCATAAGGGGTTGAAGGCATGACTCAAACAAATGGTTGATTTACTCAAATGGGAGGAACCTGCCTTCAGGGCTTTAACAGAAATCTGAGGTTTTAGGCAACAAACTGTTAGGTTTAGGAAAGCTCATGGTTTGAATTAAAAATAACTTATCTGGCAGAAGATCCTGAAGGCAAACTTATTGTGTGCTTGATATACTGGCACAACCCTCTTTCAAGTGGGTGAATGTTTAATTTTCTGACTTCCACTGATGGAAAGTAACTAAGGACGTTTAGTCAACTACTGTAATTAAGTACATTTTTGAGGCACTTTTGCTTGAGCATTTCCATTAAATGCTACTGTATTTCTTTAATCTAAAAAGGTCTTCCACTGATTACTTAATACTAAAAGAGTTTATCCCCTCCGGTTTGGATGTTTTAAAATACACCCGGCACTCCCAGGCAGCTCCCCCGCATGCGTCACAAGGTCTAGACGTCTCTGCTCCACTTCCCTCTGTGAACCAGGGCGTACCTCACCTCCCCCTTCTCTCCGCCACTCGACTCTTTCCCAACTCTCGTCGGTCCTCTCCGTGCTGTCCTGTGCCGCTTCTCTCCTGTCATCCCCCGGCCCTCCATTACGGTGGATTCATGCTCGGCTCTCGCCCTCCTCCGTCGCCATGCAGAACAACCACAATAAGGAGCATCTCTATAAGATTCTTGTGATAGGGGACCTCGGGGTCGGCAAGACCAGCATCATCAAGCGGTATGTCCATCACAACTTCAGCCCCAACTACCGAGCCACCATCGGGGTGGACTTCGCACTGAAAGTCCTCAACTGGGACCAGGAGACGGTGCGCCTACAGCTGTGGGACATTGCAGGTACAGTCCAACTTTTACGCACGAATGAATAACGGCTTATTTAATATCTTTAAAATATATATTTTTATATATGACTTAGGCTACTGCTCAATAATACATGGATCATGGTGTATTTGTCAATATTTTTTCAAAAACCTTTTTTTTGGTTTGTTTTTTAGATGAAGCTGAAAATGGAATACACTTTGGTAGACAGATTATATTGGCAGTTTAATAAATCCACTCGGTCGATGGTAAATAGTCTTTTTAGTGAAATTAGCTTAAGGCTACATTTTGAAATTCATTGTGACAAGCTATAGTCCTTAGGGAAATGTTTATAATTGTTTTTTCCCTTTTTCTGAATGTCACTTGATTGAATTAATCTGCTAAACAATTACATAAAGTGGTTATGAAAATCACCTTTTCCATCCTCAATGAATGCCATTTTAGATAAGAGACAAAACTTTCCAAACAATATGAAACATTTATCAGAGGTTGGCTGCTCAAGTGAAAAATAGAGATGTTTTTATTCAGGAAAGGCAACAAGTTGCTTCAAGTCAAATATGGAGGATGGAAACTTGATTACTATATTGTAAAGAAAATGTGTATTTTAGATCCACCGATAGTTTGAGGTTAGTGATAAAATGACAACCATGCAGGGAAGGAGCATGAGACCATGTCGTCACAGTTGGAGTTATCCAGGGTTAATATTCCTCACTCATGTGTACCAGCTGACCTGTTGGCATTACTCACTTCAAATCATTTGGCAACTACATTTCTGCATTTACATGTTTTCGCTTTAATTACACACACAGACACACACACACACACACACACACAAAAAAAAGAAATCTAGAGAAGTTATGAAACAGAAACTTTCTCTAACCATGGTGCCTAAATCACATATAGCATCATGAATATTATTATATATTTTATTGATATTCATTTACACGATATTTGACACCTTTCATGCACAAAACAAAGTTAAATCTGTTTCACTCTATGGGGCTGTGTCGTGGTAGCAAATAAGTTGTCTTAATAACGTGGTTAACTCATGAATTCATTCGTTCATACATACATATTTACATGTATTCAATACATAACAGTAAATCGGCTGCTCCCCCAGTGGCCACTCACTTCTTCTCTGCAATCTACTGAAGAAGAAGTGACTTTCTTCACTCAATCTTCTTCGTAAATATTTTGATTCGTTTTTTTTGTACTATGTATGTTTGTAGTTATTGGGGTTCAGATATGACCCACCCAGACCTGGAGAGCAGAGCAGTCCTTTCGATAAAGTAGAGAATATCTGCTGTGAAAAGGAGAAGTTGTAATCTCAGTATTTAAATGCTTTGATTGTCTTTGGGGGAACACAGAAATAATGAAGCCAAACAAACCTAAAGGCCACAGCAGTCTCATCTCACGTGAGTGTCGGCTGAGGTTTAGAAGAATCCTCTGACCTGCTGCTCTCTCCCCTCCTGTGCGCCCTCTCCAGTAAGCACAAGCAGTCATGTGTCTCAAACTCATGTGAGGGAGATTTGAGGCCCAAGCTCTTGTATACAGAAAAGCTTTTATTGTGAGCTAAGGATGAGTGTCTCCCTCTGTGAAAACTGCTATAGGTCGGTACTGTATGTGCTCCCTACGTACTCGCCCTAAAGTAATGGAAGCCAAGAGGTGGGAACGCCTGAATTGTTCATCTTAGTTCGGCATAGTCCGTCCATTATATTATCATATGGCTTCTCCATTTAGCTAGGATCATAGAAAGGACAAGATTATGTCAACTAAACACACTGGTTTCAAAGCAAATATGTACATTAAATGTCCTGAAAGAAGTTTGCACCTGGCATCTTACTTTACCCAGCACTGCCGTTGGCTTGTTTGGGGATTTGATGATGCACTGAAGTTTGCGGATGCAATAAATCACGTGCATTTCCTAAGACAAATGATAGCATCAACTGTTCTATGTCCAGGGCTGACAGAGTGACGTGGCTATAGTTGCACACACATAGCATGGAGATGTGAAGCTGGTTTAGGGCTTATTAGAGCGGCTTTATAGATTGTTCAGCCTTTTTGAAATCACATCGATATACATGTTGAGCTGTGGAAGTCAGTGGCTGCAGAAGCCATTGAGGTTGGAAAGACTCAGTTTCAAAAAGGTGCGGTCATGTAAACCTATGCACCAATCAGCATTCAGTCAAATCTGATCAAACTACACCCACACACTGGGTGTAGTTAGAGATTTTAACTGTTAAATTTATAACATTTTTTTCCGAAGTTAAAATATTGCATATTTAGTCCTTAATATTTAATTTGATAGAGAAATACTTGAGTTTCAAATCAATATTTTAAGTATTTTTATCATTTATATTTGATACAAGTTTCTGCCCTTCTGGCATGTCCTTGAACGAGACCTCATCCCAGCTGTTGTGCAGCTGGCCCCGCGCTCTGATCCACCTGTGCAGGAGAGCAGGTGAACAGCAAATGTTCCTTTGGGCCTCATCACAGTAGCATGAAAATGAATATCAACCCCTTTCTTCTTCACTACGATGCAAACTGCTTTGGGAAGGATCAGCTGAGGTTTTAGGTTCAGTCCACAGTGTGACAATGTTTGGTACTGATGGTGCTCTAGCAAACGTTATGGATGGGAAAAATCAGTGTGGATACAACATTCCTACAGAGCTTATCGAATTAATTTTACCCTCAGGAATTTCTACAGTTCACAGGCAAGCACGCACACACACACTCACACATACACTAACACCAAAGACTCCTCTCTCCTCCTCCAATCATGCCTCTATCCGTGTCTCCATCTTATCTCTCTCTTTCTGCAGCACTTTTACCAGTAAAAACATGCATGTCATTTTGTGTGTATCCGTGTTTGTGGTTGAGAGAGTGGGTGAGGTATGTCGGGAATGCTTGCTCGGTAGCACACATGAGACGGGAGTGTGATAAAATGAGTTAATCGGATGATTCATGCCTCTGTGTCTGTTTGCTGCTGAGGTGACACAGCATCACTTGCAGCTTTTTCGGTGCCAGCATGTGGCTCATCGCCACCATAAAGGGGTGCAAAATAACAAGATGTGCTTCAAGAAAGTACAACATGTTTCTGCACCTTTACACCAAAATGCTAATCATTTTATTTGTGTGTGTATACGTCTGTGTCCTTGTCCGTGTGTGTTTTCTAGGTCAGGAGAGGTTTGGCAACATGACCCGCGTGTACTACCGCGAGGCCATGGGCGCCTTTATTGTGTTTGACGTCACAAGGCCCGCCTCCTTTGAGGCCATCACCAAATGGAAGGAGGACTTGGATTCCAAACTGACACTTGCCAATGGGAAACCTGTTGCCACTGTGCTTTTGGCTAATAAATGCGACGAGGGCCGGGACGTACTGACCAATAATGGAATAAAGATGGAGAAGTTCTGCCAGGAGAACGGTTTTGTGGGATGGTACGAGACGTCCGCTAAGGTGAGAAAGATGGGACACACACATATAAATACAAAGCAGTGACATAGCGATAGCATTGTGGTGCTGTGGATAGACAGAGTAGCTTTCAACAGGAGCTCTTAGGCTCAAGCAGGCGTGTCCTTCCTGTTCAAATGTCCTTGAGAAGCATCTGACTCCCTACCAGCTTGACTATATCAGACCCAGCAC
Organism: Anarrhichthys ocellatus; assembly: GCF_004355925.1. Lineage (NCBI taxonomy): Eukaryota > Metazoa > Chordata > Actinopteri > Perciformes > Anarhichadidae > Anarrhichthys > Anarrhichthys ocellatus. The sequence continues at coordinate 5,207,388 of NW_022280054.1, read as the reverse complement.
CCGATCACCCTGTGGGGACGCTACCACAGAGGCACATTCAGGATGTGAAGAAATCCTGTAACAGGAGGCTTGTTTTTACAAGATTAGTTAAAAAACACATTTCACTACACTCAATGTTACAAAGTATTTATGTAAGCTTGTTGCTGTAACTTTTACAATTATTTGACTGAGCAACAAAGTACACAGAAATGATAAATTATGAAACGCAAATATGAAACTCTTAAACTTAAAAACTTTGATAAACTATAGTGCAGTATAATTACTTATTGATGCAGACAGGAATGAAATAATGTGGTGAGTGAATCCTGATGGTGAGATGAGCTGAGGATTCACCCACCCACACACTAAGTCACCGAGACACCAACACAAGCTCTGATAGCAGCTAATGAAGAGAAGGAATCTCACAGCTGGGTGTTAAGGGAGGAAAATAGACCGGGACGTGCGCACACACGCTCACACACTCACTCACAAACTGTTACAGTACTGAATTTGTATGTACTGTACAAACAGTGCAGTCAAATTTGACCAATGTGGAAGCACTCTCAATTACAGTGCTGTATATAAAAGTATGAATTGACTTACTCTTGTTTTGTTTTGTTTCTTTAAGTCCCATTCTCTGGGTGTTTGGAAACGCCTTGAGTGAATTTCTTAAAACTTGGCACAAACATCCTCCTGCACTCAGGGTTGAAATGAATAGAATTGGTCAAAACGTGTTTTTGGCCACAACTTATGAATTCATATGCTTTTTATGAATTATGAATTTCACGCAAATGCTAACACACAGACACGGATGTAAACTGCAACATGACTCATTGGTGGAGGCATACATGGTAATTCTACTTTTGAATTGAGAGGCTTTACTTAAAAGCACCGCCACCAGTCATGTGACATTTGTTCAAGTTGGTCACAGAGTGTGAGCTGGAATGTGAAAGATTCTACTGGTTGCAGTGTTAACTGTAGAGTCTGAAGCCCATACAGGCATTTTGTTTTGTGTTTGTTTTCATAAAAACCTGCCAAGTCATCCTATTTGTAATCATAAATATAAATAGCAGTAGACCATAAATATTTCACGACATGCATCTTGATGCCTCAAGTGTCATTTGCCCAAGAAAAGTTAATTTTTTTTAGCTGATTGAGTGTATAGAGTCTGTACGCATGCACATGTTCTGCATGCACAATAATGCACAGGGAATTGAGTGAAGTTGGCAGAGTGCAGAGCAGGTGTTTTTGTTGTGTTATATTTTGCTTTGGAAGAATCTTTTGTAGCAGATCTAACAGTAAGTATGATAGATCACGACATGGCACAGGGAGCTGCTGCAGACCGCAGGAGGTCACATCCTACTGAGCACACTGTTAGATCCTTTGAATATTCAGTATTTCTACTGCTACTGCATCACATACTGTAATGACTTCATAAATGATTATCCTGGTAGCCACATTTTGTAATTATATAATTGAAACTGGTTCCAGACCCGTTGTTGCAATTCATGTCCTTCTCTGCACCCTGCTTCCTGCCTGTACCCAATTAAGGCAAAATTCACCAAAAATAACCTTTCATAATTGCATAATGAAAAATAACAAACATGGAAAAAAAATGCAAAATGACTGTGTAAAGTTGTACCTCATTTAAATTTACAATATGGAGAGTAGAATAGAATGAGCTGCACTTCAGGCATTTATTTATGTCAGACAAAGATCATACTGTTGTTGTACTGTTTATTTAAAACGTTCCCTCAACTGTATTTAGTTTACACCACTTTCATTCTGTCAAGATAACATCAAATCAAAGCTACTCAGCTGTGACAGAAAACACACTCTTTCACATTATTCAGCACCTCATGCTTTATATTTGTGAGCTACAGATTGCTGATTAATGAATCATTATGTTCAATTTGGGTTTGAATATTTATCTCTCCAGTTTGCAAGTGCCTGCGTAGATTTAACATATTCGTATTTTTATTTGACAATAGCGTCTTTGCTACTGTGAGAGTGTAATCGTGTTCATATTATTGTCTGCAAAGGCATTAAGATTGTTACATGTCGACATACATCAGAAATACCTAACTATTTATGCTATTGTTGTTGAGATTCAACACATTGTACTCTACTTGTTTGATCACTCATCGCATTGTGTTGGTATGTAAATGAGGGATGGGGTTGTTTTGTCATTTGTCACTGCCTGAACTACAGAGACCACTGGCAGCAGCTGGGAAGATATTTATGTAAAAGTACCTTCTCACAACATGGCTGCTGGCTGGTGCCTCATCCGTCCACTCAGTCTAGTCACGGTCCATTCGGTTCACTCACCTGCTCGCACAGGTTGTTTTTTTTAGCAGCACTTGTTTTATACCTTTTATAAAAATGTTTGCATTTATCCATTTCTCTTGCCTCCTCCTCTCTTTTTTTGCCCACCATCTCTCCTACTATTTGTTCCTTCTACTTTTTCCTCTCGTTCAGGAAAACATCAACATCGATGAAGCGGCTAACTGCTTGGTGAAACACATCATTGCCAGTGAGAATGACATGCTCCAATCAGAAGTCCCGGACACCATCACCCCCCAGTTAGAGAACGACAAAGGCGGGACATGCTCCTCCTGCTTCAGGTCCCAGTAAGAGCCCTCGACAGCTGGATGTCCTTTTGTATCTCATTACACACAAAGTTGAGTTTGTCTGTGAGCAGGAGACTGAGGGAGAAGTGCTTTGGCTGTTTTTTTGTTTTTAGGAAGCATTTACTGGTGCCAACTCTTTCCCAGTCTTGTAGCTCGGATGGGGGGGTTGGGGGATGGGTGCTTAGAGGATGGCAGACAGGCAGCTGGCTCAAGAAATGAAGACAGAAAGAGAGGAATAGAGATGGCTGCAGCTGTGTGCGCTTGTCAAAGGCAAAGTCACCTTCTGGACGACTTCAAGTCTTACAGTTAATGAACACATGCACAAAAAGATTGCAGCAAATCACAGTATATCTGTAAAAGGGTCCATAGAGGTAATCTCTAGTTGTTATCTCTCTCCCTCCTTCTCTTGCCCCACTCTGTGTCTGAGTTTGTCTCTGCTTGTTTCTCTCTCCTCAGCCCTCCCTAGTTTTTCACACGTCATTCTGGTCGAATAAACAGGCGGAAAGCACATTTATCTATCGTTTTCCTCCAGATATTGAAATTCAATCTCAGTCCTGATAACACTACAGCTGTATTATTCGCTATGGTTTCTTCCGATTTGGTTTTATTTCATTTTGTTTGGTCATTTTTATGGCACTGTCTTTTCTTGTCTTACCTCATCTGCCAGCTCAGTAATGTATAGCGGATTATATTGATAATTAAAGTGCCTTTTCTAAACCATTTTATTTAATGTCATCAATAGATGTATTCAATGCATATTGTATTTATAAGTGCACTTAAAGGTGTGTAGAATGACCTCACTTTTCATCACGGAGGTAAGCTTCCACTCATTTCCATGGCAACACATTCAAAATACTATGCCAAACATTGTGTGTTTCAAAGAATGACTCCTTAAAGCAACAATAAAGTCTATTGTTCCATTAAATGGTTTTATATTAAATCTGAATTCCACTGTTCAATATTTGTAATATTTGTAATTATGGAATAAATGCATTTATATATAAATATATACAAACATGTACATAATATATGGAATATAATGAGAATCCAGTTTTCAACATGCACTTATGAATAAACCATAGCTTTACTGACCTTTGTCTGAATGTGATTTTATGTTGAAAATTGCACACCCAGGTGTTTTCAATCACTCTGGCTGATTAGACCAACAATAGTAAAGGTGTCCATGTGTCCATTTTGTGTTTATGTTTTGATTTCACTATCATTTCACTTGTTTTTTAAAAAAAAGCACTCTCCATCATGTCTGTGTGCCCACAGACAGTAGATCCAGATATTTGAACACAAGTCAAACAACAGAAATTTAGATCCAGAGCAGAAAATCCTATTTAGAGGGGTCCCAGGAGCAATTCAAACTATTATCAGGGTTTTTATATCTCTGGACAGTTTGTGTGTTTTGGAGTTGTGACCAGATCACACTTGATTGACATGCCCTTGTTAATTGTTGCTGTTACAAAGAATAAACATGGCACAAACAGGCAGAGTGACATTTTTTTTTTGTTTCAAGATTATTTAAAGGTTTTGCAACCAGCAGCGTCACAACTATTCAGGTCAGATGTCCGTTAAAGTTGTGGTCAATTAACACACCATTCCCCAAACCATTTACTTTTTCAATCAGTTAATGCACAATCTGAATTACAACAATATTGCTGGATCTGCATGATTAATGAGGGGTGCATTATTTTTCAAGGTGCTTGGTCGGACAGCAACATACCATTTTAAGTTAACAAATCAAATTGATGCACTTCTTCTGGCACTGAACCACAGAATGTATTTCCAATGCTGTGTCTCTCTCTTTAACACATTTCAGGCTTGTGGACAAACATTCATTTATTCCTGTTAGAAGAGGATTATGTCTTTTTCACAGCATGTGTCACAGGTCACTCCAGCTAATATGCTAAAAATCCCATTTCACAGAGAAAAAGTTCAGAATCCAGTGTAATAGTTCTAGATTTATTTTTCTTGGTGACTGGCCTCTGACATGTTATGTGACTGCAGCCAGCCAACACCACCTTCATACTGTAACTGAAAACACACACTTTAAAGGTCATGAGATACTGTACCTAGAATTGTTTGATATTAATGATCATTTCATTGAGATTAAAAGTTCCTTCCTTTTGGGATTTTTAGTTGTCAGAGTAAAGAACAGGAAAACCAGGGGTTGTCTACACTGCCACACTATTTTCAATAGTTAGTTAGGTAGGTTCAGGGATTTCCTATGCTAATAAAAAGCGATCACACAAAGAAGAAGCCAGATTAGGGCAATACTATTTAGATTTACTTGTAAATGCTTTTTAAAATCCAGTCACAGATTCAAGTACGGTCTTGCTCGATTTGTACACATGCTGCACCAAAACGTTACTGTCCTGTTACTCAACCTTTTTCAGTCTTTTGCCTCCTCCAGCCTCAGACCAACTCTCTGTCTAATTAACGCCCTCTGAAGATAACATTTTGGACCTCGTTTAACACTGTGGTTTCTTTTCATCCCAGTGAGACGAAGACACGATCTATTGTTCAGCAAGAGTGTCTGTTGGATATCGGTTCAGAAGTGAGGGCATGCACCCGAGAAAAAGACGGTGCCGCTCTCTAATTTGTAATAATTGGATCTGATTTTCAGCATTGATGTAACAATTTGTTCGAGAAAACACAGGGCAGAGCGAGCAGGGAGAGAAGTTATGTGGGAATTTTCCTCTGCTGTGTGTCAGAAGCTGACCCTTCTCTGTACTCTCACACACACACACACACACACACACACACACACACACACACACACTCAGAGCCTTACAGACCACGCCCCTGTGTCACGTGGTCACGTGTTCGTACCATATAAGGAGTCAGAGCTCCGTCAGTGAGGAGATGACGTTTAGATAACATCATATTAATAATAATAATAATAATAAATAATAACAACATTCACAACTTAAAGTTATAAAGTCAGATAAACAAAGACCTCCATCTTGGTTTCTGCACAGAAGCTGAAGTCAAGCAGCCATTTTGTTTCACAACTTACCGCGGCCGTAGCAACAGTAACTAAGGGGGCGGGGCTTACCGGAGGGTCAGTTCAGAGGGAGTGACGGCGAGAACACGGAGACTCCGCGAGACTTGAATGGACAAGTTATTCCAGCGTGAGTCCAGGAGAGCAGTAAGAGAGGAGACCTGCTGGACCCAAGAGAGCAGGACCAGGACCAGGACAAGAACCAGGACCAGGACCAGAACCAGGACCAGGACATAAAGCAGGTTTAAGAAACTCTGAGATGGACAGCGGTACCAAGAGTCACCAAGGCAACAGGTAAAGTTATAAACATTAAATAATGTGGCCTGTGAGGAAACAGGAAGCTACCAAAATAAAGTTCATTCAGTGTTTGACTTTAGATCTACTAGTTCAGCTTCAATGTGTTTATTACCGTGTTATAAACACAAACAACCACGAGACATGGGGGGGGCTGTCTGTATGGTTGGTAGTGTGTGTGTGTGTGTGTGTGGGAGGGGGGGTGTTAACGTTAACAGGTTATTGATAGTTCTCTGGTTTATTTCAGCTACTAGATGTAAATGTAAACATGTTGAATTCATAACTTTGTGTTTCTGATGGTTAGTTAACTAACTATCTCCAGAGCTGGTCTGGGGGTCCCGGAGAGGGTCGGTGAGGGTTTTGAGGTGGGACAGAGGTCAGGGTGACGGGTCTGTAGTCATGAAGTCCTATGATCCTTGTTCTTTGTGGACGGGGGTGATGGTGGAGGTGTTGAAGCTGGTAGGTGGTCTCCATGGAGGTGTTGAAGCTGGTAGGTGGTCTCCATGGAGGCCTTGAAGCTGTTATGTTTGATGTCTGTGAACACTGGAGACAGCTGATCAGCATAATGCTTCAGGTGGGGGGGGGAGACAGAGTCCTTGTCGGCTGGTTTGCGGGGGTTCTGTCTTTTAAACATGCTGGAGAGAGACGTCATTGTGGTGACGTCATGGGGGGGAGGGGACCCCCTCCCCCCCATCCCCCAGGGCGGGCTGGGGGATGGGGTCATGGGAAGCCCAGGAAGCGGAAGGACTCCACCACGTCGACGGGGGAGTCACACAGGGTGATAGGGGGAGTCACACAGGGTGATAGGGGCAGGTGGGGCTGCATTCTTCCGGACATCCACAACCATCTCCACTGTCTTTCGAGCATTGAGCTCCAAGTTGTTCAGGCCGCACCAGGTCACCAGATGGTCAGTCTCCCACCTGTAGGCGGACTCATCCACCAGAGATGAGTCCAATGAGGGTGGTGTCATCCGCGAACTTCAGGAGCTTGACGGACTGGTGACTGTAGGTGCAGCTGTTGGTGTACAGGGAGAAGAGCAGAGGGGAAAGAACGCAGCCTTGGGGGGAACCGGTGCTGATGGTCCGGGAGGCTGAGACGTGTTTTCCCAGCTTGACGTGCTGATCCTGTCAGACAGGAAGTCTGTGATCCACTTGCAGGTGGAGTCGGGCACGTGCAGCTGGGATGGGTGATACAGAGGCATGGGCCCCTGCTGGGCTGGGGGAGGGGGACCTGGTGATCTGGGACTGGTTGATGGAGCTGTGGGGGATGGAGTCAGGACTGTCCCATTGTCCATCAAAGCGACAATAGAACTGTGTGGGGGGTTTTTGGCTTGTAGTTGGTGATCTACCTGAGGCCTCTCCAGACAGAAGCAGAGTCACTTGCTGAGAGCTGGTGTTGCAGTTTCTCAGAGTACATTCCTTTAGTGTCTCTCACCGCCTTACTAAACCTGTACTTTGACTCTTTATACAAGTCCTTGTCCCCACTCCTAAATGCCTGATCCTTTTGCAGTCTTAGCTGTCTGAGTTCTGCTGTAAACCAGGGTTTGTCATTGTTGTAACTCACCCTGGTGCTTGATGGAACACAGCTGTCCTCACAGAAGCTGATATATGAAGTTACAGCCTCTGTGTACTCATCCAGACTGTTGGTAGCAGTCCTGAGAACATCCCAGTCTGTACAGTCCAAGCACGCCCGAAGATCCTCCATAGCCTCACTGGTCCACTTCTTGTGTGGACTTCACAATAGATGAGCAGGACAAAATAAGCATTCATAAGAAAAGGAAAATCCTCCGTTTTGTGTCCATCGCCCTCAAAGCCGCTAACCGTGACTTTAGACGTCTCCGTAGGTCTGATAACTCTGCTGGGCACGCTCACTGATCGCTCCATTAACAGCTGCTTCCTCTGTAATAATGCAGACTTTAACTGAACAACAGCTGCTAGCAAAGACAACAAGGTCAGCAACACCTGTAATCAGTTCTCCATGTTGAATTAACCTGGTAGTCGATAATCAAGGCTGTTGTTGTTTGTGATATCTTCAAGGAAAAGGGTCACGTGATAGGGGCGTGACCAATCAGGGAAGAACACGTCGTGACTGCTAACAACTAATCAAGTAGCGAACGCGGGCGTCTACGTCATCGTTTATAAACGTATCCGTTTACGTTCGTCCACACTAGGAGGTAACTCCAGAGTTTTTAAACTTATCCGTCAAACTCGTTTTCTGAAACAGAAACCAGGACCAGGAGCACGACAAGACCGGACTGGAGGAGGACCAGCGGAACCCGGACCACAGGAGCAGCAACAGAGGACCAGCAGCAGGACCGTCCTCTGACAGCAGCGGTGTTCAAGTCAGTGTTCAGGATCTGACGGATACAAATGAACGCTGGTGTAGTTTTGATTAAGTGACTAAGTGTGTTCTTATGTCTGTCTGTCTGTTGCTATAGAAATGGGGAGGATCCTCCACAACTTCTGGATTTGCACAGATTGACAGCGGACGGAGACCTCACATCTGTGACCAATGTGGGAAAGGGTTCCCGTGGAAGAGTAGTTTAGAAATCCATCAACGCATTCACACTGGAGAGAGACCTTACAGCTGTGACCAGTGTGGGAAAGCTTTCCTGTGTAAGAGTAAGCTAACAATCCATCAACGTATTCACACTGGAGAGAAACGTCACAGCTGTGACCAGTGTGAGAAAGGGTTCCCGTCTAAGAGTGAGCTAACAATCCATCAACGCATTCACACTGGAGAGAAACATCACAGCTGTGACCAGTGTGGGAAAGCTTTCCTGTGTAAGAGTAAGCTAACAATCCATCAACGTATTCACACTGGAGAGAAACGTCACAGCTGTGACCAGTGTGGGAAAGCTTTCAATCGTTCATGCGGCCTGAAACTCCATCAACGCATTCACACAGGAGAGAAACCTCACATCTGTGACCAATGTGGGAAAGCTTTCACACAGTTATCCCAGTTAAAGGTCCACCGGCATATTCACACCGGAGAGAAACCATACCGTTGTAACCAATGTGAGAAATCTTTTGCAGCCCCAGCAAACTTCATAAAACACCAACGTGTTCACACCGGAGAGAAACCATACTGGTGTGACCAATGCGGGAAAGGTTTTGCTTCGCAGAGTAACTTTACTGTCCACCAACGTGTTCACACTGGAGAGAAACCGTACTGGTGCGACAAATGTGGGAAAACTTTTTCTCGAATTAGCAACCTTAAAGTCCACCAACGCATCCACACATCATCGCCAAGCTAGTTCCCCCCCATGTCCCGATAGCTGTGTTGTTTTTATGACCTTCTCTCACATTGATATCATGGAAAGAGTCTCCTACAACTCTTTGTAGTTGTCTTTGGTCTCTTTGTAGTTGACCCATTAGTCCCGTAGACCTGTTCATTAATCCATCCTCGAGTCGACAGAAAGTTCAAGAACATTCACATCCGACACCAGAGACCATCTTAAATCCCCCCCCCAAAACAACCATCTGTTATCATGTGACTTCTGGATTAGATCGACGGACGGACGGACGGATAGATAGATAGATAGATAGATAGGTAGATAGATAGTTAGTTAGCATAATTAGTGTTCCCATTATTGTTTTCATAAATGTTTTTTGTTATTGTTCTCTTTTAGTGAAACGTTCTTTTATTTTAGTGGCCTTCTCTTTAAATAATCTTTTGTTACGTTCATGTTGAGTTTGTATTTTCTGTTTTGAATCCATTTGTTCAGACTAAACATTGTTTCATGACAGTGAGGAGCTGATCGGACTCTTGGTCACTCGTTGATGATCAATGACCTCAGGAGTTGAAAATGTTACACAATTAATAAAGTTCTATAATTCTTCTAAATGTTTAAATGTGTTTTATTTCTGTTTGTGTCGCTGTAAAGCCGATGACGTCATGTTCTCATCTTCATTAATATTCATCGTATCAATAACACAAATGCATTTGTCAAACTTCAGTCAGTTAAAGTCTAAATGTACGATAAAAACAGCTGAAAGTCTTTTATGTGCAAAAGATTCAAACTAAAGATTTGATGTGAAGCAGCGCGTTTCTCATTATAATCTCCTCATCTTGAGCTAATTATTTTTATTTTTAGTTAAGGAAAAATAATTTTTCCATGAATTAAGATAAAATATGAAGTGAAAATATTAAACTCACTATGCAAGTAAATTAAGCATTGTTTACCCACCCACTCCCACAGACAGTCAAACAGATGCCAGCAGAGTCAGCAGCAACACAGAGACAGAGTTCCCTTCCAGCTGTGTTTGAAAGCCAGCGGAAATATGAGAGAGGCTCAAAAGTTGCGAAGAGGTTAAACAGAGCAGTGGCTGAGTTCATCTGTACTGATCGGGTGCTATGATGGCACCATGTAGTTTTCATTAATATCTTGCTGTAGGCTAATACTAATATTAATGCCATTTGTTAAGTGTTCAAAAAGCTGGGCAGGAACAAGCTGGTAAAAAAGGGAACCATACAGATGTTTTATTTATTACTATTATAGATAAATATACCAGTATCGTATTGTATTTGTGGTATTGTATCGAATTCTGGTATCGTTTCGTAAGTATCGGGTATCATGATATTTATGGCAGGTATCGTATCGAAGCCATCATTTTGGTATCGTGACAACCCTACGTTGAGGTAGTTGTGAGTCTCGTTGAGGAAGTTTTGAGTTTCGTTGAGGAAGTTTTGAGTTTCGTTGAGGTAGTTTAGAGTCTCTGAGGTAGTTTTGAGTCTCGTTGAGGAACGTTTTGAGTCTCGTTGAGGTAGTTTTGAGTCTCGTTGAGGAACGTTTTGAGTCTCGTTTAGGTAGTTTTGAATCTCGTTGAGGAACTTTAGAGTCTCGTTGAGGTAGTTTTGAGCCTTGTTGAGGTAGTTTAGAGTCTCGTTGAGGTAGTTTAGAGTCTTGTTGAGGTAGTTTAGAGTCTCATTGAGGTAGTTTAGAGTCTTGTTGAGGTAGTTTAGAGTCTTGTTGAGGTAGTTTTGAGTCTCGTTGAGGTAGTTTTGAGTCAGTTCAGGTACTCGTCTCTCTGAAGACTTGAGACAGGAGACGGAGGGTGAGACAGACTTTTCACCTTTTAGAAACTCTGCTTGAAGATCTGGACTTCTCAGAGACAGATGAGGAAGAGGAGGAGCTGAATGTCTGGTGCAGCCGTCACTGAGGTAAATGTTATTGATGATGATGATGATGATGAAGGTGGTGATGAAGACTTCATGATGAATGTTTGCAGTGGGAGGAGCAATCAATAGATTTAAACTGAGATTAAGATCTCCTGCTGTTTTATGGAAAACATCAGATATCAGATTATTATTGATAATACATTGACTTGTAATGACATTTTAATGTACAGAGTACCTGAACAGGTAGAGAACAGGTAGAGAACAGAGTACCTGAACAGGTAGTGAACAGAGTACCTGAACAGGTAGAGAACAGAGTACCTGAGCAGGTAGTGTACAGAGTACCTGACCACGTAGTGTACAGAGTACCTGAACAGGTAGTGAACAGAGTACCTGAACAGGTAGAG
>NW_022280054.1:5165905-5195940 GCF_004355925.1 Anarrhichthys ocellatus | reverse complement strand
GTACAGAGTACCTGAACAGGTAGTGAACAGAGTACCTGAACAGGTAGTGAACAGAGTACCTGAACAACACAACACTTTGTCACTTCATACATTTTTACAAGAAAACTATTGATTAAGTCCGCTTTAAGTACAGATAGTATAAGTACAGTAAATGTACAGAGGTTTAGGTAGTTGAGTAAAATGTAGAGTAAATAACTGCATTTACATTATTAATATGAATAATATCGTGTATCAGAGGAAACGTCTGCTGAGAATCTAAACTCTGTTCGTGCTCACTGATGAAGCTGCAGATCCTCAACAAGCAGCTGACCAACCACTTCCTGGAGGACAAAGTCTGACACACACACACACACTCACACACACACACACACACACACACACACATACAGTATATATATATATATATATATATATATATACAGAGAAGATCAGAAGATTTCACAGATTTATCTCTTACTCTCTGCTGGTCTCTAAGGCAACAAGCTGCAGAGAGAGCGATACTGTCGTTTCTCTTTACTTACAGGCCTTGTCCTTGTAGTTCCTTTAGATTATTTTCCCATGTAACAGGGAAAGAAAAAAAAGGAGAGAGAGAGAGAGAGAGAGAGAGAGATAGAGGAACCATAACAAGTGACTATAATCACAAGACTTCTCAGTCATACAGGATAAGGAGGAAATAAGCTGCACGTGATTTCGGGATGACTTACAAAGCTTTCTCTGTCTCACACACACACACACACACACACACACACACACACACGCACACACACACACACGCACACACACACTCGCACACGGACATTTTACACATCAATACACACAGCTTTACCTTTTGAGTGCCGTCACGATTCCTGTGTTTTAATTTGTATTACATGTGTGCAATAGCCTTCAGCTGGAGTTTGCAAGGATTTCTTTACATGAAAAAACTTTGCAAGAAGAAATCCTCTTCAGGTCCAAAAAGTGCATCCACTGTAAATTCTCATTGAAAAATTACCCTTTGAAGATAAAGGTTATTCACTACGCGGCATTAAAAACATAAGCATGAATATTGAAAGGTTATGAGCGTGGCAATAAAACGGCCACAGTCAAAATACAAGCACTGAGTGCGGTCGCAGTGGTACTATATGGTCGATAAACATTGAGAGTGGTGTTGGAAGCGGAGGCTGTGGCAGGCGTATACTCTGGCTGTGAATTAAACACCCGGTGAAATAGAATCGATAGCAGGAGCCAGGGGAGACGCCGGATGAATGAAAATAGCGGCTGCACCTCCAACTTTGATCGATAAGTGTGAGGGTTTGTCTGTGTGTGAGTCTACGTGTGTGTGTGTGTGTGTGTGTGTGTGTGTGTGTGTGTGTGTGTGTGACCTCGCAGCAGCACAAGTCTCAGTGAGTTTTAAATGGAGTGCTATGTGGAATATCAAACTCCTACTTTGGATGACTCATCATTCACAACCGGCTCGGCCGGAGAGAGAATCCGCTTGACAACCAGACCGAGGTCTCAGATACACAAACAAATGTCCTAGTGATTACACTTGAGGATTTGTTTACACTTGCATTAGTGACATATAGGACATGATATTGTTTGTACATTTTTGCCACCAAGACCAGCCTCTGCATTCTTTAGATTTAGGCAGATTTAGATGATGGCAATTACACACCTGTTGTATAAATTGAGTGTTTTGTTTGATTTTTCACAAGGTTATTCAAATGTCAATGTAAATTAGTCATTCCATTAGAAAGTAGAAGTTTGTGTCGACTCTAAACCCAGCATTTGATTCTATGTTCGTAGCAATGTAACAGGCTTATTTATTGGTCAACCCTATCACTGCTCGGCTTCAGCATCCTGAAACAAATTGCTTCAATCATCATGTTGTCATGTTGGAGGTTGCTGTTCTTCTCACCTACAAAAAAAAGAAAGGAGTTATTAAGGTAGCTATCATTTCTATTTTGTGTCTTTTCAGCCCGATGATAAACTTAAAAAAACAGATGCAAATTGAACCATAAGCTGGGCTAAAACGCACAACTCTGACCATCGCCTGACTGAGCGGAAATGTTGTTCAGACAGCAAAGATCTGCCCACCAAAGACTGCTGGGAGAGCTAAAAAGAGCACAGGTCTCTGTCTAAGCTCCCACACTGTAACTCTACTCAGCACTAAATGAGCCATAGAACAGGAGATGAGATGTTTGAGATGTTACTGCACAAAGGTGTAGATGGAGAACAACACAGGCAGCGTGTAGCCAGGTCCTCCTTGTACACATGTTGAAGTTCGACTACTTTGTTACAGTCACACTAGGATTTAGCTGTTGTTTTGTTTTGTTTTTTTGCAACACTATATTGCCGATGAGAGGAATTGTAGCTGTAGTTTCACCTGATTAACATTACTGTCAGACAAAAGAAATATCTTATAAACACATTTTTAACCTTTTGAGAGAAAACACAGCTCTTAGATCTTAAATGTCTAGATCTCCTCGTGTTTGAGCAGGACACATTATCAAAGGAAAGGGAGATGAATGTCATCATTTATTGTTACAGTTAAAGACTGAAACATCCCCGAAGAGCTCAGTGGATTGTTTTTTAAATGGTTTCCTTTCAAGCCCTGGTAAAGTTAGACTTTTATTCAACAACAGAATTTTAAATAGTCATGATTTTCAGTTCATGATTTTCAGTAAACTGGCTGCTATTAGTCCGCACATAAAACAGCAGGTTGTCGCCTAAGTTCAGGATCACACAGTTAGAGAGGCATGCTGAAATGTACACAAACAATAAAGGCTAGTTTTACCGACTCATCACAAACAGCTGAGTATGCAATTAGATCAGTGCCTGGTTTGAAACCTTGGCACCGTCCCCTATGACGCAAATTTGATCTGTTATTGACACTCTTACACGGATCACCAGTGACTGACAGAGCCTGCTTTTTGTTTGAACAGACTGTCTGTGTACGAGGTGACACAGTGATTTGGTGATTAGCACCGTCGACACACAGCAAGGAAAAGTCACACACTGAGTTTTTTTCATTGTCTTCCATGTAGGTTTCCCCTTATAGTACTCCAGTTTCCTCCAAAGCTCCATGGCCATCAAAGTCAGGTATGCCTACAGGTATAGGTGACCTTTTTGTGGTGTTTTTGGGGGTGTTTCTCTAGTGCATAATGGGAGAAGCCCAGGCTTCCATCATGCAGAAAACAAGATGTGAGAGAAAAACAACAAATACATTCAAGGCTATTTGTTTCTCTATCTAGTGGAGTGATGACATGTGTGTGATGTGTCTTGTGCCGTGGGGTATACTATTTCTGCATTCATTTCAGAAATGCTAAATAATATGATTTATACTAAAATGAAATACAGCGCACACACTGAGTGCATTTTCAGAGGCAATAGCGATATGTAAAAATAAGTGTATTATGTCTTCATGTCTCCTCTGAGGGACATTTTACTCTGTGCTACACATGTTATGCGTCAGCTTGGTTCAGCAGAATGTACTGCCCAGATTGCTGTCAGTATGTCAGCAGCTCTACATCCCAGCCTGTGACAGGATCAGCACCTTGGACAGCGAGTGTGACACACTTAAAGTGCAGAATGTAAAAAATGGGGTTGTTGATTGTTTACTACATCACGTGTTATAGCTTATTGTCCTTTTAATTGCTGTTTTTCATGTACTGATTGTATTGCACCAATGTGCATGATGCCACATGTCCTCTGCAGAAACAATATGGTTATATTTGTGTCACATTATCATACAATTACACCCAATATGTCCAATTCTTTCCAATATGACCCTCTTTCCACGTGGACAAAAGGAGGTAAGAAATGTCAACGTAATTTATGTCAGCATGGATTTAATGGTTTCCACTGTATAACAAGCTCAGGAAGTTGATTGCTGCTGCATCGTGTATGTCCCTGGGATTCTTTTGGCCAAGGCCACTGCATTTGTGAGTGTGTGTGTGTGTGTGTGTTTGTGTGTGTGTATGTGTGTGGCGGCAGCATGTTTGCTGGCTCTCTTTGCCTTGGCGGGGAAAAAAGCTAGGTGGGATATTGGTCAGCAATGCCCTTCCCCTCTGTGCCAACTGTCTCTCCTCTAGTGGATGTGTACAGGACACAATGTGTACAGAATATCCATGTTAATGTGACCTTGTGCTGAGTGTGATGTGTCCTGTGGGTCAGTGTGTCCCCGAGTGTGTGTTGTTTTTTACACACATTCAAAATATCTGCATGGATTTGTACTCTGGAGTCACTTTGAGTGTCCGTGGATTCAGTTCAACAGCTGTGGTCCTCTCTGTGGTGCCTTACAGCGCTATCTAGCAGTGCATACCACCACTGCACACCAACAAACACACCCCACGTAATCCAGCTACACAAACACATCAACATCCACTAGAAAAGCAGTGCTCCGCAAAATTATAAATCAATGATCTAAGACTGTAATACTTCAATATTTTCTTAAGTCTGCTAAGCGTTTAACACTGGGCTTTTGTCTCTGATAACTCGAAAGAAATCCTCAAAGAAAGGATGGGACTTTCTGGACACATTTAAGGGTGGCAGACGGAGTGCAAGGAAGCACGGATGTCGGTGTGTTGGGAGGTAGACTGCATAGATGGATGGATGGCTGGAGAGATGGAGGACACAGGGGTGGGCGGATGAGAGGTAAGTTGCCAGGCAGCGTGGGAGTTTGAGGGCATGTTCAAGAGTTGTGTCTATGTGCGTGTATGCATGTGTGTGTTTGTGTGTGTATGTATGTGTGTGTGTGTGTGTGTGTGTGTGTGTGTGCCTGTGCCTTCTCTCTATGTGGGCGAGCGAGCATGGGACCGAGTGATTGCTCACATGGATGCAGTTGTCATGGCAACAGAGGATGTCGTTTTGTTCCGCAAGATCTCAGCTGTCCCAGAATCCTACAGACTTCTGTCTCTGTCTTCTTTTGTCTATTTCTCCTGTTCTCGTGATCTGTTTTCCTTGTACCAAAACACTCACTCCTCTTACTGCCTCCCCCCTCTGTTTTCTACCTCTCTCTCTTTCTCCCGTTATTCTCCAGATCCCGCACTCTCTCTACCTTTTGCCCCGTTTCCCTGCATTCTCCAATCCCCCTCCTCCTCATCCTCATTCTCCTCCTCCTCCTCCTCCTATTCTATCTCACTCCTACACGGCTGTAACAGATATAAATAGAGGTAATAAATTGCAGTGAGTCTGCCAGGGTGTATATTTTGTTTGGATTTTCGCTCTAATGACCTGCAAAGACTGGTGGGATATCCCTACATAGGGAGCTGTAATTCACCATACCTCCCTCCTTCAGCCTCTCTCTGCCTTACATGATACACACACGGCCCATTAATCTGCTGCTTTGGCACTTAACCATCAAAACACAGATGCTGTTTAACTCTGTGAGGCTTGTGACCCTCAGGCTTTTTAAGTATCTCACCAGTGCTAGAGTTTGTACCAAAGCTAAATAAATTATCATCAAAGTTCAACATTTATCAGCAACAACTTTGTAAAAAGCACTAAAGTGACAAAATGATGTAGTAAATCCTCCATCTCTCTGATTTGTATGCACCAAGGGATGATAGATACATGCATATGTTTTTGTATTTTGATATCATATGGCTGTGGATTTTACAGTCATTTAATGCTGTTTTAATATCACATGGTGCTGATGGTAAAACATCAGCTCGCAAACTCACCATGTAGCTAGTGTCTGTGGTTGTTTGTGGATGCATATAATGTGTTTCTATAGCCTCTGACTAAAACCAGTGCGTAACCCTGACCCACTGCTCCTGGTTATGGTAACACCAGCAGCACTGAAAACATATTAGAGCTTTATCAATGCTTCACATCACATTCAAGGTCAAGGAAAATGCCCTCTTTCCGTCTGGCGCCATGTTTACATTTGCATCCAGTCAGCTGACACTCTTATCCAGATCACAATGCAGTGAAAGTTAATGTCTAGAGTCTCATAATAGTGCAGCTATAACATGTTGACATCCGGTCATTCACTCTGAATGTCTAAACTGACATTTGACGAAGCAGTCACTAATTATATTCAGAAATCTTATGAAAGCGAAACAATGTGCCTGTTTGTCTCACCTTTACCATTTCCCTGTGCCCCAGCCTTTGCTTTACTCTCTCACTCTGTCTCTCTCGCTCTCTCTCTCACTCACTCACACACAATATGGGATGTGATTTATAGCATGTGTTAGCAACAACCTCTATCCCTGGGAGAGGGAATAAGAGAAAAACAGGGCAAACACCTGAGACCACCTGAGACCTGACACCATAGAAATGAAGGAGAGAAAAGACAGATACAAAGAAGAGACAGAAGAGAAAAATGTGGAATTTGTGAAAAGAAATATGAGGTTGACTGTGATGTTGAACACGTTCTCCAAGACGATGAAAGAAAAGCAATGCTGCATCCTTATGATGTGACATCAGAAAGACCTGGGGATATCACATGCAGTTTGTATACTCTTTGCAGTATTGGGCTAGTAGGATTATTGGTGTAGCTGGTGCATGAAAACCTGCCAAAGAGACTGCTCAGAGTTTTTTCTTAAACCCTACTCAATATTTTCCGCATACTGCTGAGCAGCTCAATTAACTGTTGTTTATGACAAAATGGAATACTTCTGTTTCCAGTCTTTGTGTTGAGCTAAATTATGGCTCCATACTTGGTATGGTATTGCTCTTCTCTTCTAGCTCTTTGGTAAGTAACCAAATGAGCTCAATTCCCAAAATGTCCACCATCAAACCCAATAGAAGTCATTTGATTTGTGCTATTTTTCATATACAATCTTACACATTGTGGCTTACCTGGGAATATGATATTGTATTTTATCTGTTGTATTGAAATATTTGGTGCCTTAGGAAACTGAAAATCTCACATTAAACACTTCCTGATAAATTAACAATTCAATCAGGCACCATTGGATAATTAATTAAAAAGGCTCGCCCTGACGGAAACAAACAGGAACATACAGTAAAAAACACACTAAATGAACACGAAACTAAATGAGTAACTGCAATGAAAGCAGTGAAAAGAGGAGTCTGAGAGATGAGTGTGAGCAACTCTGGAGGAACCGTGAAAGCGAGGCGTGATGAAGAGATGAAGAGGGCATGAGAGAGTATCGTTAGAGAGGCTGGTTGAGCTTTGAGAGTCGCAGCATGCCAGTGCGGCCTCTCGACACATCTGTCTGTTCATCCCCTGAGGGGGGGGGGGGGGGGGGGTTGCAATAGCAGACGCAACAGGGTGAGTGTGCGCTCACCTCTCCCATCCACACAGAAACATCTGTCTCCTCACACAGGCCATATGCCTCGTAACACAAGCCCTCTCCCGTCTCCATCCCCCCCTGTCTCACTTTCATGTCTCTTTCTCTTTCTGTCCCCATCTTGCTGTCTTTGATGGACGGCCAGGGGCTGGCAGACGCTCCTGCTGCACAGCTTCATGGGCACACGGTCTGCTTCTGCTACTGTCCTTTACAAACCAACTCCCATTTACACACACACACACACAGATGCCCTCAGGGGAGATATACAGTAGATTTGCTGTCAAGAAATAGCAATGCTGAATATACCCACGTCTGGCATCACTAGGTTCAGGTTTGTATTAAAATATATTGATTTCACTGGATCTGCAATTGGCCTAAGGTGTGGGAATGGGCATGCATGACTGAATATCAACACACAGTACACTTATTATATATTATACTGTTGCATATTGTGGCATTGGTCAGTGTGCTGTAGGCCAGCATGTCTTTACCATTTCCAAAATGATCAATTACAGTCAGTTGTGAAAACAGTTTAATATGGATTACAGGGCCTACTGTACTTTTATTATTGGTTCTTGCTGTCATACCTGTGGTTAACTACCTAAATGAAGATGACATCAAATCCATTTTTCACAGCACAGTTAGAAAAAGAGCTCGACAACAGAGCCTTTTTTTAATCAATCTCAAACATCAACGTCATGTTTCACAGTCCCTTAGAATTACAGATCCAAGGCCTCTTTTAAGACTCAACATTTAAAACAACACAAGGAGAAAATAACACAATAGCTTGCAAATACTCTCTTTTTAACAGCATAAAGACATCTAACGTTCTAACTATAAACTAAATAGATATGATCTTAACACCAGTGAGTGAAGCACTTATATTTGACACAAATTAAGGTACGTTAATGTTTGTTGATATTCTGTCTTTACTCTGTATGTTGTAAGTTTATTCTGTGAGTTTTGAAAGACAATCTGTCGACCCAAAAGCTCCTCCACTATAAAGTTCCTAAATAGTGTCAGATGCGAGGGAAGACTTAAATTAATAGTTTGCAGTTTTGTTGGCAATTTCGAAACAGCGCAAATTGCATAGGGCATTGCTATATAGACACCGTCATGGGTTGTGGTTTAACAGTATTTGCTACACCCTGGCAAAGGTTAAAAAAGGTTGCATCTACCCTCACACTGATTTAATGCACCACCCGGCTGGCACGCTAAGTGACCCAAATCAAACACACCTAATGATGTGCAGTTAGTGTTGCCGAATTGGGCTGGTTTCCACTCAACTGGGTGGCCTCTGAGTAAGTTGGGCTGGGAAAAATAGGGTTGTGCTGGTAGGTCAAATGTGAGCTGCTTTTGTCAACATTTCGTGGGGTTTGGAAAATATTGTGAAAACAACATTAGCAAAAAGTCATTTTATGGTCAAAAACTCAGTAAACTTGTTTTATCCATTTACTCATATTGTTGACTCATTTAAAATATTTGATTGACGAGTTGTATTCAGTCGTGGTTTGAGATGATGGAGGACCTACTCAACTTGACTCAACGTCGACGCGACATGTGAATTTCTGTATTTGGTTGTCTGACTGCACTCTGCGTGGGTTGCGATATCATATGTATCTATTTTTATATCTTTGGTTATTTGATGCAGGTATGAAGCTTTGTATGCTTATTATGTGTTTTCTATTGCACATGTAATGGTTTTACTGTTTTACATGTTTTTTTTTGATTAGATTATGATTTTGGCTGTTTTTATGCAATTGGGTGGGATTTTCGCTGTGATTGGGATAGAAACTTTCAGTCTGATCCGGCACCGGTGTGCGCAAGCATGGGCGCAAACAAACGACCAGGTGCATGCTGGGTGTGGCTATGCTCATGGTTCCGCTTTCTAGCTACGGTCACTTACTCGCGCTCTTTCAGCTACTTCTCGGGTAGGCTACCCTGCTGCAGCTGTGACTGCTGAACGCTAATTAAATATGCTCGCAATTTGGAATTTGACTTAGGGGCACAACGGGACAAGAGGATTGGTAAAATGACCCAATACTTTGAGAGGCAGATTGTGTACTTCAAACAGTTGAGTACAAATGAACAAACTCTTCAAAAGAGAGCGTCAACAACCAAGCTTCATGTGTCTGTGCACCACAGGTGCTCCTGCAACTGTGCAGCCTCATTACTGTTTGTGGGCTGCAGCCGCTGTGACTTATATTGCTTTTACACCTGTGTTGCTCTGTTACACGGATGATTGTGTAGGAGGTAATTTGGTTTATGTTACACCTGCTGCGGTTCTAATAGTCTTTTTTTTTTAATTCGTTGTTGTGCAATTGGTTTGTCCTCTTTTCTGCTTAATCTTATTGAGGCTGTCCTGAGAAACAAATATTATTATAATTAATAGCTCTCTGCATATAGGCTGCAAAGCGGTTCTAGAAAATGAGTTAAACTTTCTGTCTGGAAATAAGGGCCTGATGCAGTCATACCATTTGAGTTTTAAAGTTTTAAATCAGTTTAAACTTTGGTGGTATAGAAGTTTGTTTGTTCTACTTTGATCTTCTTGGCCTTGCTGGACTTAAATGAGCACACACATCTCATACATCTCACATCTCAGGAAATCAATCTAAGCCACGTTCCTGTCTGAAAGGGGATTTAGACTGGGAGTCTACAACCAATGGGTCACACTGCACTGCCCAGCACACGCTTAACCTATCTGTGTTTTCCACATTCATGCATAATGCATGCAACTCCTGCATGGTTATTGGAGAGAGAGAGAGAGAGAGAGAGAGAGAGAGAGAGAGAGAGAGAGAGAGCCTGTCTGTTTGACAGAAACATGGAGCATAACAAGAAGAGAAAAGTTTGAATTAAATGAGGGCCAGAGATCTTTTCCTGTGTTCAGATGCTCTTCTAGCTCTTGTCATGCTCTCTCTCTCTCTCACTCACTCACTCACACACACACACAGACAAAATCTATTTCTCAGTCACAGCCCTGTCGCTCCACCTGTGTCTTTGGTGCCATTTCCCTGTGGACCCAATCAGTGGTGAGCACTGCAAGACTGATTATGGCCTTAAGCGGCACTCAATGGGAGTAGAGGGATGGAGAGGATGACCAGGAATGAGGCTGAGGTGAAAGGAGAGAAGATGAGTACATGTGGGGATTACAAATGCGAAACAAAATGGAAGGTGAAGGAGAGGAGAGTGGTCTGTTGAAAGAGATGGGGGGGAAGCTGCAGAGTTAAAGAGGAAACTGAAGCTGAGGAGGGAAGAGTATACGGAGAAGTGGAAGACAAGGAGACAAGGAAAGGGAAACCCCTTGGCTGCGTTACAACCAACAATACAAGACTTGTACTGTCGAACATCATGCTGCCAACAGGACATTTTTTAACCGTTGCCAGTATGTCTGGAAACATGAAGTTAGTCGTGAGGGTGACCTTTCTACCATTACAATTAAATGGCTTGGGAACCTGAATGCACTCAGCAAATTCCATTTCAATCTTAGATTCTAAATGATCATGTGTCCGAACTTAGCAATTGGACTTGACGTTGACACTAAAGCAAAGCCCATAGCGCAAGTGTGCTCATTCGATTGCACTAAAACCAAAAAACAAATACTCATCCTCTTATGAATAACATCAGCAAATGTAAAGAAAATGTGGCCAAACCTTTTTATTAACAGAACAGAACAATTTACAGATTAGTCAATGGACTGTAATAGTTACTTTTCAAGCAAACATGCCGAAGAATGTTTCAGCTTCTGAAATGTGAGGATTTGTTGCTTTTCTCTGTTTTATATCATCGTAATCTGAATATCTTTGTGTTTTGGAGTGTTCATCTTTCGAATTATGACGGCATTTTTTTCTATTTTCTACGGTTTACAGACAAAACGATACATTTAGAAAATAGTCATCAGAATAATTGATAATGAGAATAATTGTTAGCTGCTCTAATTGATGCATTTTGTCATGGACTGAAGGGACTACTGATTATCTGACATCGCCATCTTTTGTCCTCACTATGATGTAGGGGACAAGACAAATGTAAAAGACAGACGTGAAGTGAAAAGAAAGAGAAAAGTGGTCGTGTATGTCGTTGTGTTTGTGTCTCTGTGGACCGACCCGGGAAGCGAGAGTGAATGTGGATTTTCTTGACATTTCAGTTCTACGAACATTGAAGCATTGTTTGACATTTAAACAGACCATTGATTCCTGCAGACCGCTCCGCAGACATTGCTGTAAAATAAGACTGATCACCCACCTCAGTGTGTGAGAAGCATTATGTATGTATTCCTCGAGAGAAACACTTGCATTAGTGCTCGATGTGTGTGCTTTTACATTCAACTGCGTGTCGATGTACTTTAGCTTCTGTTCCAATAATTTCTCCCAGACTCTGCAATGTGCTTTCAATCATTGCAATACCCCGTGTGGAGAACATAGCAGTGATGAACTGATGTTCACACTACCTGCTTGCTTGGCAGAATACCGCAAAGACTCCCTAAATTCCCAAGTTTCGAGAAAAGATAATATTTGCTCAACGTTTGCGCGGTGAAGGATGATGACTAAGGGAACAGGGCAGAGCAGAATAGATGAAGCTTAACGTAATGTTGAACTTAACAACATGAACTGGCTCAGGGAATTTGGTGTATCATTTCGCTGGAAGCAAAAAAAGAGCCAGAGGTGAAGTGGGATATTAATTACCAGTATACAGCAGCCAGTCTCAATCTGCTACTCCTGGACTTTCAGGAACACATAGTTTATTAGTGCAATTAGTGCCAGAACTCCTTTGGCTGGTGATCAACTCTGTAGTTGTTAAACGAGACCTGAAGGCATGCGTTGTGGACATTAGCGTGGATCATTGGGAGAAAAACAAAAGTACAGCGCTGCGTACTGATCACCCTTTGGTGGTGAGTCAGTTCAGTTCAGACAGCAGGGAGGCTGCCCACCAGGACCAAGCCTCAATCTTAGATGTAATGAGCATTTTAATGTCTGAGAAGATTTAATCGTGCATTTCTGTAAGACACTGATTCTGTAGAGGTGAAGTAAACCTGGGTTATCAGATGTAGTGCAACTATAACAGATGTCCAACAATAATATATAAATAAAACATTTCCTTACAGTCACAGACTACGTTAAATCCGAGCCTGTAGACGGCACACAGCCAGTTAGGCCTCATTATCACACCTCATATTGTATAATTCAAAATTCATATAGTATGTTTAATGTAAATGTATGCTTTAACTAATTATTATGTACTTTCCCTTAAGCAATAAAAGTAACCACAGAAGTGTTAGTGTGAGGTTTTATTAGATACAGAACCAGAGCGCTGTTGGCTTCAAGGGCATTTTATTTAGGTGTTATCACCTCATCAGTGGGCCAGGGCCGCTCTACCTGACTGAGAGGAGAGCTGGGAGGCAGAGCAGACTAGCATACAGTACATGACTTCTGGCTTCACTGCGTTAGTTAGTTAGTGAGCATTTCTTCTCAGAAAAACCGAAGCCAAATGTTACAATTGCATCAATTGCCATTTTGTGTCTGTGAGGGTTTGTCAGTCATCCATTTCATGGGCTAGCTAGTCAAAGTGAGTGACTGGCAGGGTTTTAGAAATACAAGAGTCTGAAGTCCCCCAGTGCAACCTGACCCTCCCAAGGAAAGTTTTGATTCGCCAAAACAAAAACGGTATCTAAAAACTTTCTTTCTCCACATTTATGATATTATTGAAAGTGTTTATCTACTCTTCGTAACTGTCTAAATGCTGTTTCATAGCCCTCCCAACAATGCCATGATTATGATTCTGGTGGAAAAATGTGAAAATCCTTCAGGCCTATTTCAATGTGTTTTGGGCCTAGAGCAGCCAAATGTAAATGTAATAAAAGCTGAATTTAGGCCCAAAAACTCAACATGCATAATGTGCCATTAAAACATCCTGAAACAATATTGAGGACATGAACTTGGAAGTTACCACTCTGGTCAAAGGAAGTTGGACTTGGTCTTTATATATGATTTCATGGTGCTGATGTTATAGTGCACTATAATGTCTAGTTGGCTCAGCAGATGTGTGTTAGCTGAAAAATGTCATGGTCTAAAATCTTGGGTCCAGCACTGGACTCAGGTTCTCTCCTAGGTGGACTACAATAAGTGGTCACAGCAGGGATTTCTCTCTAGGACAGAGTATTCAATCATTTTTGAAAGTGCTATTGCATTGGAGCCTGAAACCCTCTCCTCCTCTGACAGCTCCATGGTGGCATCAGTGAAGGATGACAGCGCACTGAAGCTCTCACCTGTGTTGTGATATTCCTCTGCAGTCATCGGGGGATAGAGTTTGTTGTCAGACCAGGGCTAAGCCAGTGGCTTTCTTGGCTTGAACACATGCCACAGCGTGTGGAAGGAAACAAATTGTTCCAGCAGGTGTCCACCCCGTCCTGCACATCTAGCTGGTATAAGCTGCATTGGATAGGACAGGTCTCTGCAGTACACTATCTGCCTAACCAAATATAAATGATTGTATAATATATCTGAGATTCATATTTGCAGCAGCATCTGTCACTGTGCATGTGGCTTTTCCCCTGATGGCCCAGCGCTCCATGAGAGATGCTCATATTTGGCAGTATGGTTCTTTGGTCATTCTCCCAATCCCAAAACAAAACTGTTTAATTTATAGTCAACATGAAAACAGCAGGTATGCATCCATATTTACAGTGCTGTAGTATTTGATGCGCTTCATTAGAGCTTGAAAAGGAGGGAATGATTGATTTGCCAGTTAGCACATTGATTGTTTTCTCTACTTTATCCTACAGATACTGTGCACATGCCTTTAGGGGGTAACATAATTAGGGTCCAGTTTGTGCACAACCCCTCTGAACTCCTCATCTTCTACAGCTGTAGGTCTGCAACTAAATACAAACACGGTGGTCACCTTCCTTTGTGTTATGCTCAAAACAAATCCATTCTCCTTTCATTTCCTGCTGAGTTCCCACAGCATTATCGCCACTGACAGTAAAAGAAGAGATTAGCCACAGTGGCCCACCTGGTTTCTGGCTTAATGTAGCATATTTCTGGAATTTTGGCGGCTGTGATATTTGCAGAAAAGCTGTGCATGATAGTTGTAAACATAAACATGATTGTTTAGAAATAACCTGTGAGCAAACAATTTCTCATTATGTGTGATGTACTGTAACCACATTATAGTGTAACTGCTTTATGCTACCTCCGGGCCAAAGTGCATGAATACTTACAAAACAAAACGCATGTACACACACTCTCAAATGCCCGCAGTTATAATAATGTGCATGTGTGTGTGGTTGTATAGAAGTTGCTACGCTTTATTTATTTATTTAATCATTTTTTCTTCATTTAATCTAGTTTTGTAGCTGCCACAAATACTTTCTCTGCTTTTCCCGAGGCAGTTTTTGTGACATACTTATCCTCTTGGATATGTGCCACAGGTTAAAAATAAGTCCGTCAAATGTCCCCAATCCTAAACCTATCACTTGGTCGTCATGTGTTGAGGTTGACTATGTCACATGGGGTAAGTAATTATGGATGGGCATCGAGAGGATTTAGTTTTTCAATTCTTTATCAATCCCTTTACAAATCTGCTTGATAAATTGTTGGGTTTTAG
The DNA here is from genome assembly GCF_004355925.1 of Anarrhichthys ocellatus. Classification (NCBI taxonomy): domain Eukaryota; kingdom Metazoa; phylum Chordata; class Actinopteri; order Perciformes; family Anarhichadidae; genus Anarrhichthys; species Anarrhichthys ocellatus. The sequence goes on along the minus strand of NW_022280054.1, from coordinate 5,181,097 downwards.
AAAAAGTACACATAGTACTAATTGGATGTAAACCTTTCATCAATGCTTAGGCTGCAAATAGATGACGCTGCAGTAAAACCAATACCGGACCACCGCTGACGGTTTCATTACAATATATCACTGCAGAAAGTGTTTTGTATTGTCGCTATGTTCCTCATTCCACTGCTCATGTAGCTTATTGGTTGAATTGGGAATACAACAAATTAGATGAAGTTAGTTTTTTGCAAGTTGTGAATAACTTGTGATGACTCTAGTAATTCTGGTTATAGAGCACAAACTCTTGGAAACAGGTCATTTGTTTATTTGTCATGTGGCTGATAAAACATGAGAGAAAAAGAGATACTATCATTGACCCTCCAGCTCGGCCTCTCTTCCTCCCCTGCTCTCTGTCTCTTTCCTTTTATTTGCCCTACATTTCTCTTTCTTATCTGATGACTTTTGGTGTGTTACTGTGTGTATTTATATGTGTGTGTGTGTACAGTCAACATTATTATACTCAACATTATTTAGGCTAAATGGCAGCATGTTAGCAGCTACCTTTAGTGCTGCTATCTTAAGACTCAATATTGAAAACAGCCCAACATTTAAGAAAGGTATTAAAGCTGTCAAGTATCTATAGTAACAATGACAACACTTGACTTATAGGGTTAGGTTGATGGTGGGCAGATGGAAGCAGTGATAAGACCATCTGACTTGTTCAAACCACAAACCAGCAGAACATCAAGAAAACATGGCAGGTCTTTCTATTCATTCTATTTCTGCACCCTCTAAGCAGACGCAGAGGAAAAAACTAACAGGAAACAAATCCAGACGGGCTCTTGGAGATAGATTAGTGTTTGTATGAGTCATTTCCAGTCATTTGGCTCGTCAAACCGGCTTTCTGATTGAGGAAAACAATGGAATCATTCATGTTTCGCTTGTTAGACTCTTTCCTCCATCTTCTTCTCTCACTTTTCTCCATAACCACTTTCACTCCCCCCCCCCCCCCGCAACCTCCTCTCTCATTATCTCTGTATGTCTGTGAGAGTAAGGCAGGGATAGATGAAGCGGCTGTATTGACTGGTTGACATTTCTAAAGTTGACAAATGTCGTGCTGAAATAACATGGAATAACTCAGCCTTCCTCCCACATGGTACCACATTTATCCATTGTAACACGTTTGCTTCTCCTCCAACAGTACAGCCTGTAAATTGCACCCCTGAATGCACTTTATGTACCTTATGACATAGATGAATGTATATTATTTCTTATTAGTGATCATATATTTTGTATGTAAAAAGCGTAAAGGCCCTGCACACCCATCGTTCACCCCCACCATGTTACCTAATTAGACCTCTTTTTAGGACAATGTGGGTGTGTACAAACTGCATGATTGACATTTCCCTCACCTTTCTGCTGGTTCTGTTGCACCTATTTGGACAACTTGTATCATCTTACTAGTACCTATGTTATGGCGACGTTACTGTACATAATAACCAGCATGGCTCCCTCCATCTTACACCTGACTGGAGGTCTAATCAGCTACAGTAATTAAAAACACCTGTTTTTCAATTATAACATTTAATATGATCAGTAAGAAGCAGCGACAGGTGATAAGTACTACTTTTTAATGTTTTAATGTCATTTATCATCACGTTGCAGTGCGCGTTTGCTCTGCATTCTCTGTCGGGCTGAGCTCCTGCAACTACACACACACACACACGCACACACACACACACATGAGTCGCAAGCAGATATGCCGCTGTGGTGAAGTGAACCAGGTGAAGTGAAGGAGACACGAGTTGACGGAAACTACGCTTGTTCCTCCATGTGCAACAGAATATTTGCGAGTAAAAAGCCAATGTCGGATGTCATTCTTTATAAACTTCACTCAGGAATGTTATTTATTTTACTAATGACTTTATATCGTGACTTTGTTGTTGTAAACATAATTCTGTATACATGGTTTTCTGGTCATCTCAATTGTTGAGATTGTTGTTATCACAGATTCATTATGAAAAAAGCGGATTGATTTTCTCTTCTGTCCAACGAGTAGAGATCGCAGTACAATAGGCTTCCAAAAGAAGTGTTGGATATATGTGAGAGATGTCTGTGCTAAATTAGTATTTATCAGATTATATTATATTTGGGAATGTGACGGTGTGGTCTGAGTGACATCTAGTGGTGACAAAAGGACACTGTTGCATTGTGGTGTAACTGTGATAACAGTAGCACAGTTCACACATTAACATCAATTTGTCATGTGTTAAGTGCAGGTTTTACGAGGTTCAGTCCAATGTTGTTGGGATTGAAAGTTTATGAGATATGTTGACTTTGTGTGGAATATATATGGAGAATACTTACTTTGAAGCACCATGCACATTTTGTCACTTTCCCACAGTCCAACAAACCTTCAATACAGATAGACCCTTCTATGCAAAGCCAGAGAATACCTGACTGGCCTAAGTCATGTTCCAATATTGTTCCACCTTATCAAAACATAATACTAAATGTGCAGTAGAGGCAGTAAAGATCACATATTTTACATTACAATAATATGTACCTTGAATATGCAGTACATGTGCCTGCCATGAAATAAATCCAGTCCTTTACACCCCCTGCCATGTACAAAGAGCTCTCTGTTTCAGCTTCATGTGAGTAATCTCTCTCTTGGCTGGGATTTTGGCTTTCAGTCTCAACTCCTTAGCTTGTTTGGCCGAAGAACTGGGATTTACAAATCCTTCTTGGACCAAATTGGCTCTCGGGCCAAGAAGACTACGTCACCCAGAATCCCTAGTGGTGGCAGTAACTCAGAACTATTCATACAGAGTAGACGCTGAGCAGAATGGGAAAACGATTTCAGAATTGCTGAGAGGGAACAGCTGCAGCATTCTGCTGATGGAGTATGACAGCTTTCCCTTTCCCTCACACACAATCCTTCTCACTTTGTCGCTTTTCTCTATTTTTGTATCGATATTTTCTTTTTCTTTCACTTCTTTTCTTTGTCTGGGTTTTCTCTGTCTCGTTGTCCGTATTTCAGCAGGTCTCCCACTCTTTCTCTCTTAGTTTTGTATTCTGATCTCTTTCTCACACACACACACACACACACACACACACACACACACACACACACACACACACACACACACACACATACACACACACACACACACACTGAAATATACGCACAATCACACACAAGGGAACCCAACTCTGAAAATACATTCCCAGGAATATTAGTCCAAGGAATTTTAATAGGGTCCTTTCACATTTCAGATTCTTACAAAAAGAATACTAACGTGCTGTTCGTTACCAGAGTGGAACAAAGTGTGTATTACTGAGTGTGTGTGTGTGTGTGTGTGTGTGTGTGTGTGTACGTGCGTCTGAGTATGAACTGGTTGTGTGACTGCAAGAGTGGAAATCCAGAGGTTTTACTGTAAAATCTGATATTTGTGGGTAAGAATTAAAGTGAGAACTGTATTTCACTGGTATCTTTAATCAGCATTTAGGGGGAGCTGTTAGCTGTTAAAGACTTGTAAGTGTCACAAGTTACTGCATCCTGGAATAACCACAGAAACGTGCAAAACTGCTACCTAGAGTGAGAAGCCTGGAGATTACATGACCTGTGGCATTCAGTTACGTACTTTGACACACACGGCTACGCACACACACTCTGGTATGCAGAAACCACCATTTAGGGTATGAATTTCACTGCGCTGAATTCCTTTAGCTCCTCCTCTCTCTGTATTTGTGTGAATGTGTCAGTTTGTGAACATGCTGCACTGCATGTGTGCACGCTTGTTTGTGTGTGTGCTCGCGTGTTAGTAGAGCCACATCTGGAAACAATAGAGCAGTAGATGCTGTCACTTTCCCTTTACCTCATGCTTTTGAGTGTGTCTTTAAACAAACACTCAATTCACTCACAGTAAATTACAGGAAGGCAATCTGAGCTGCAGACTTAGATATTTGGACTCTCTCTCTCTCTCTTGCACACATGCATGCCCAGAATTCATTAGTGTCTCCAGATGCAATTTTACCCCATGCGCTGGTAAATTACAGTCTTGCATTCATTATGTGTAATTGTAAAAAAACAAATTACAAAAATTTTTGAAGTGAGAGGTGTGTGTGTGTTTCTGTGTGTACTGTAAGTGAGCGTGTGTGTGTGTGTGTGTGTGTGTTGCAGAGGTTGTAAGTTCATATCTGATGAGATGTGATTGATGGTACAGTGATGTTTACACAGTGTAATCACTGTGTTTCCACTGCAGATTCATTACAAATTTACCGATTATGGAGCATTTCTTATCCTAACCCAAAGTATCTGCTGAAAAGAAATACAAGAGAAATCAAAACATAGTTGCTGCCGTATAGACGTGTGGAGTTCAGTCACCTCCTGATGAAGCACCAACACTTCATTTATCTTATCAGACAAAAGGTGGCAGCATTGCTCAAAACATTAAGGGAACACAACTGAGAGGAAAGGAGTTTCAGATGCAACAGGACCCAAAATATAAGTTAATAATTTGTTCACACTTTTAGAAGGCATGGAGATGTCTATACAAGACACACTTTTCTTACTTTACTTCGTCAAATGTGACGTTAACAGAATATCTTTTGGTTTTGAATTGTTGGTCAAAGATATCACCCTGTCAGAAAAGCAGAACAGGCATTTTGACACAAATCTGCAGATTAATTACTAATAATAAAAACAATCATTGGTTATTTCTATTGTGCCTATTTGAAGCGCGCACTAAAAAAATTGCATTCCACGTATTGGAAACCAAAAAGTTTTTATTCATCATCTTCTGATACAAAAGCATTTTTTTAAATAACAAACAATTTTTACATTTTTTTGTCACTTTTTTTTTTTACAATGATAAATTAGCAAATTCTTTATAATACATTGATGACATCATCAAGACAATTGAGAGTTTTCTACACAGAGGAACAGTCTCGACCTTAAAGGCTACGATCAGGGCCGGTGAACTGACCCCGACATTGATGCATATCTGGGCAAAAAGCATTTACAATCCTGTGTTACCAGTGGTTCTCAATCTTCAGTAGGCCGTGCAGCACACGCTCTGTTGCAAGGCACAAATGTTCAGCGATTGCTTGGTAATGTCACCTGAAGCTCTGCGTGAGCATACCGGAGGAGACGGCCAAAACATTTAGACGCTTTCAGAGGGAAACTGCATTAGTTCGGAGGGGAGGTGGTCAGAGGTTAATTCAATGTAATGTTTGTTTGACTTTGGGAATTTAATAAGTGTGCCATGGATGCTTGTTTGAGAAACACTGGTTCTAGGTTTTCACCAAAACCACCAAAAGTATCTTTGAATGTAATAAGGGTGCTGTTACATTTAGTTTTTGGGAAAAAGGCAGCCCATACTTCAGTTATTTTCTGTCCCGTTCTAAACATTATGTTAAAAATACCTGTGACGGGCGCCGTGAGGCACGATCTGGTTTCAAATGACACGCGGGGGGGGGGGGGCAAAGCTCCAAGTCATTCAAGCCCTTATACATTTTAAACAGCCTACTTAAAGTAGAAGGTGTAACGTGACACACACACCCGCATAGTATACATTCAAAGACTCACTGAAACGCTAGAGCTTTGCTAGATAGATTGTCAGGCAAATATATACGGTGCACAGGAGCAGTTGCAGAATTTGGTAAGTGCAGCAGTAAGACCAGGAATAAGGTATTGTAATTAAAGCTTATAGTACAGTCTATAAGCAGTTACAGAGGGGGACTGCAGGATTTAAAATGTTGAGAGATGAAATTGTGAAATGTAATCTTTTGCCAAGACGACTTGATTGTCTGGGAAACGAGCCATGATGGAGTAGACGAGGTTAAAGAGAAACAGGCATGCAGCGGACCAATGAGAGCATCGAACAGACAGACACTAATTAATAGGGACAACTTCCTCGTGCTTCTGTGATTTCCTTATTGAACTGAAAGGATTTTAAAAAGAAACTGAGCGATGAGTGCAAACAGACGGCAAGGAGACACATTTTTGCAGATATGGGGTAGTTATTGGTGGTTATCAAAGTGATCATAACTGCCGGTGGATGAGATTCGTGGGAACTACCTGCTGTGCCTGTGAAAGGCTCTTTGTTATTTCATAATGTGTCTCTTGGCAAGTGATTGTCTCATAACCTCCTAATTCTTTAACGTGCCTCTGGTCCGATGTTTGGAAAGGAGGGCAGAGGGAATTCATTTAATTTCCTGGATTTCATGGTAACTCAAGAGCATGTGCAGTGCAGGGTTCCCACAAAGACTGCACACACCATTGGAAGTTAGCTGAGCTTTTCATAGACTGCTGAGGTAAAACACACAGGCCTACATTTCCCAGACGCCTTACCGCTTCTACATTTATGGGTCAATAAAAGGCACAGCTGGGGTTCTCCCAGGATTCATTGCGGTATGACTTTACAGCTACTTTACCTAAATGTACAACACACGCTAAAAGAAATAATCTCGCCTTATTTTCTTTGCCTGCGCTTGCCTTCGCAACGTTTGTTAGAAAAGATATTGTGAATTTAACCGCATTAGTTATTTTCCTGCAGCTCTTAAAGGCTCTCATCACTGCCCTCCTTGGTAATCCACTCGTGACAAGTACAGACACTTCACATATTGTATACAACCATAGTGCATTATTACAGCTTAGAGCTGGTTTCCCAAAAAATTCTGAGCAATAAAATCAGCTGCTCTTTTATATATTGTACAAAAAAGTAAAAACTTTCTAAAATGTATAATGTTGTTCAAATGTAAACACATGACAGATTTAAGGCCATATTTAATATGTTTTCATCCGATTTCAATGACTTTTGGTCTGGCATTTCATTTGAATTCTCCCATGTGGACGTGAAAACCCCACAGGACCTCAAGTTGTCAGATGCTTTTGGGAAACGGCAAACTACACTTGTATAATGTCTGCACCAGGACCCTCCAGTGTAAAATTCTAAATATCAAAAGACCCTAAAAAAGTCACAACGGCATGAGGGTTACTGTATCCAGCAGGTTCAGTCTCTTCTGCTGAGCGCTCTGGAGAAATGAGAGGCAGAGAGGTAGACATGGTGCTACACAGCTTATTGGTGTGTCTGGTCTGCATATATTGATGCTTCTGTTCTGCCCGTTCGATCTCTCTTTCTCCTCCATTATTCGCTTTCTCCATCTCTCTGGGCAAAGGAAGTCTAACAGAGGTAGAGAGGCTGCTGTTGCTACTCAAGTACGACCCAATCCTCCACTTCTCTCCTCCATAACCCCCCCCCCCCCTGTTGGAGGCAGTTGGAGGGGGGTGAGGCATGCTTGCAGACTCTCGGCGAGCTTTTATGATGCCGTTCCATCCAGTGGCTTCCTTGAGAGTCTCCTGCTACTCCCTCTCACCACGTGTCTGTCCTCTCCATCTTTAGTTTGGCAGAGTGAGTTTCTGTAAGTGACAGTGAAGCAGGTAGAAGTCCATTCCTGTCCGTTGTCTCACTCTCTCTCTCTCTCTCCTTCCTCACACTACCGTCTCGTTGCCTTTCCCCGGTTTGATCCAGCCCTCGCCCGGTGCCCTCTTGCCCCCCCGGCTCGCCCTGCTATCCCTGAGCAGGCGGGCAGAGCAGCGCTGCCAGGTGTGGAGGGTTTTTGCAGACCAGATCCACATACCTGATGTGATGCCTACGAGCAGTGACATGAAGATCCGAAGCATCTCTGATGCCACGTATGAGTCCCGGGTGCTGGCCCTGAACTCCCCCCAGTGAGAGAGCTGGTAGAGGTAACAGCCAATGACGGTGGACGCTGGGACAGTGTAGAGGACCGAAAACACTCCGATCTTCACCATTAAACGCTCCAGCTTGTCTGTTTTGGCACCGTCCTTCTGCAGATTGGAGCGGATCTTGAAGAGAGCCACTAGGCCAGCACAGATGAACAGAGTGCCTGAAGTTCAGAGAGGGAAACAACAGTCATATAAGGACCACCAGAAAGAGAAAGCACAATGCCAGTTGCATTACGCATTAAAAGAGGATTCAATCTTTTTTTTTTACTCGTAAAAGGTCAAATCCTGCACAAAAAACTGATTGATGACGTTGTAATTACCTATTAGAAGGTATGTGGCCAGTGGTGCCACCACAAAGCCTGTGAGTGCCTCCTGCTGCTGATTGCCAACATAGCAGAGTCCAGTTAGGTCGTCTGCGTCCACCAGTCGCATTATGAGGATGACGATGGTTTTAACGGCCGGGATGGCCCAGGCTGCTATGTGGAAGTAGGAGCTGTGCATTTCTATAGCCTCATGGCCCCACTTCAGTCCAGCAGCCAAGAACCAAGTGAGGGTCAGGATCACCCACCTGAAAGAGAGAGAGAGAAGGAAGAGTGACAGAAGAGCCAAAAACACTGCTCATATGTACAGTTATCAGCTTGTACAGGCTACTGTTTACTGAGTTGCTCAAACAATTAACCCACTTTATGACTTTTCCACAAAAATCCCTTGATTGCTACCTACTGGCCAATGCTGTTGTCATTTGATTTTTGGGCATATTGTGCTTGTATGAAGTGATGATTGTATATTTACTTTGTAGAGTGATGCAGGTGTGTCTACATACAGATGTACGGTGTGTGTGTGTGTGTGTTTATGTACATATATATATATAATGATGTCTCGCACGGCGAAATGAGGTGACCTTTTTATTTATTTACTTTTCTGTTCTTCTAGGTGGGTGTACCAGTGGGTGAGACAGGTTTGTTGTTTGTTTGTATACGTTAACAAAAAGCTGAAAAACAATGGAAATATTAATCAAAGTACATGTTTACTGTATTCTGTCTGCCAATATTTCCAAAAAAAATAAAAAAATCCCTTGATTGAATTAGATCATCATGACATAACAGAGGGTTGTGATCATGTTTTAGGAGACAGTGTAGTCTTTGGTTCTTGCAGTCTGCTGCTCTTCCAAAAGGAAAGAGTGAAGACAAACAGGAAAACCAGGACAAAGGGAAAAGGAAGACAAAGAGCTGTGACAGCAACTGTATTGCAGCACACACTCAGAAAGTGACTTTTATTTTACCAAGGCTGCCTCCAGGAATCCATCTAGTACAGAGGTTATGAGACAGGATAGTTGGCCTTTAAAGAAAACAGGATGCAAGTCTCGTGTTCAAATTATTCCACCAAAGTCCATTCACAACACACACTGTCCTATGACAATGGGACAGTGTGTGTGTGTGTGTGTGCGTTGTACTAACCAGAGGGAGGAAGCCATGCCAAAGAAGTAGAGCAGGAGGAAGACTATAGCACAGCCGGTGCTCTTTAACCCTTCTTGTACTAGGATTGGTACTGCGGTGGCATCCAGGTCACAGGAAACACGCTCCCTCCCCAAAGTCAATCGCACCTGCAGGATGGAAAGTGACAGCGGAAAGAAAAAAGACAAAGTCATTCTCCTTACATATTCACACAATAGTATATCCTATATTTAGTACTATACTCTAAATTACATTTGATGTATTGTTTTCATGTCACTGTTTTTTGACAGATTCTTTTTTCATTCCTTCTCACCAAACAAATGAACTCAATGGGGAAATATAATCCCTTCACTTACCAGGAAGGCCACGCTGTACAGATTACAGCACATAGATAGGAAGATGATGGGCCTTTCAGGATACGAGAAGCGCTGTGAATCCAACAGAAAGGTCAGAACCGTCAGAGTGGTCGACAGGAAGCACAGCACGGCCCACACCGCCATCCACGCGTCTGTGAAGACTTTGGCCCCCCGTCGGTAGAGCCCGCTGTCATAGCCACACTGTAGAGTACAGCTTTCAGTCTGTTTTAACCAGGTATACTGGTCAGGTGCAGATCCCAGTGCCTGACAGTCCTCCAGGTGGGGGGGATGGCGGACGGGCTGGTAGGGCGGGTCCTCGTCCCCCGGGCCTTCCATGCACATGTGGTTGTGGTCGTTTTGAGGTGGGAAGAGGCTGCAGTTGAGCACCTGGAGCACGATGGGAAATGGCATTTAGGTTACTTATTACGGCTGTGATATTTTTTGTGCTCATTTACATTAAAAAAAATTGTCCTTGAAGATAGCCTTTGGTTTTGTACATCCCATTTTCCATATCACTCAACCACATCCTGATATCTTTACATGCAGGGTGTTCTTGTGATGATGTGACTCACCTCAGGCCAAATGAAGCCAAACTCATGGAGCACCGGGAGGCATTTCCTCTTGACAGACAGACACATGCTACCACACGGACCAATGGGGATGGGAACCTTGTCGGTGCACATTGGCACATAGACTGAGCACAGGAAGAACTGGGGAAAAATAGAGATTAAAAAAAATCACAAGTTGAAATATTTTGCTCTTGTTTACATTTGTTACTAAAATCTGCCACATGTGTGTTCTTCAGTGACATTTCATAGCATACAGTAAATAGCGACTGCAGAAAAATGTCATTATGTTGTGTGCATATATTCAAATAAGAGCTTTTTTAGGAGCAAAAAAAGAGAAACAAACATATTGAGGAGTGAAAAACAACTGTATACCAAAACCAATTCTAAGTGGGTGCAACGTGTATCCAATATTATGTCATAATTCAGCGCATAGCTTTGTTCCAGTGACGTTAAAGCAAACTGTCATGCCGAAGGTAAATGATGTAAGTTGGGGAGTAATTGTTAAAGAAGTGGAAACAGTGCTGCCAGTACCCTGCGGGCCACTCTTTCTATATATTACAACAGGATTACAGCTGGTAGATGGCTACACCTTCTCCTCCCACATGTGGATCCTCCATCTACTTGCATATACCACTCACCACTGTTGCGTTCTCTCTGCCTCTGCTTTCAATCCATTGCATCATCTCTTCTCGTGGTGGGTCTCTATTTTTACTTCTAATAAGAAACTCCTCAACTTGAGTCAAGACACCACGGCCAACTCCAACCTGCTCCAAGGTGGAACACACAACTCTACATCTTTAAAAAACAATCTTCGGACTTGACAACACTAAGGGCATGTGCCATGTAATGCTCCATAATCCCCCTTAATCCAAGGCTCAGTTGTCTCTGTCCCATGGCAATGGTTTTGAAATAGATATCTAAGTCAGAGTTATAAAGATAGTGAGCAGTCTTAAGTCACATATGACTCCTTGAGGTGGTAGTGATGTGAAGGAGTAAGTAGTCTGGGGTTACAAGGGTTGCAATTTGAGGTGATTTCATGCCTTTACAGTAGATTTGATTTGAAGCCGGAGTGTAAAAATTGTGGCAGGCTCATGATATGAAAATACACCGAAGCAGAAAGCACATCTTACTCGGCTACCTCCAGGTAAAGGAAACACACATACGCTCCAGGATCTTGGACGGGCTGACTTAGATACTTGTTAGAGTGGGAGGGTTTGCTACCATTTCTCATTTCAGAAATACCAACATTTTTAACCGGCTATAATGGGAACAAAATGTTTCGGGCTCGTGGTCTCGATCCAGTGATGGAGAAATCGCAGCTTGAAATCAGCCCTTGAACAGAGCCCAACATGAAACATGAATCCAAGAATGGTGTCAAGGTTGGGAAATAAATACGCACAGAAACCTTATACAACTATTTATTTGCTAAGGAGATGTACTAATTAAAGATATTGAATCAGTGAGCTACCTTTCTGATACCTGCAGGCTAATAATTCTTACAAATTTGCAAAAACAAACAGACTTGCTTTTGATAAGACTAAGCCATGCTACATACCTCCTTGCTGTATAACTGACTGCGGGGGAAGTATGTGAGGTCAAAATCAGTTATATGAGGCAGCGGGAACTTCCTTCAAACTTGATTTGTTACACTGTTCTCTGATCAGTATCTGGGTTGCAGCAGCTTTATCTCTGCAAATAGAGCAGACGGGCCGATCTGAAAGCAGTATAAAGTTTCTCAACGCAAATAGAGATTCTTTCTTCCCAAACTGAACCCTGCATATTGGAGTTGTCCTGAGTAATTTGCTGTTCGAGTAAACAGATTAACAAAGTTGCCTGAGGTGTGAGAGGGAGCCGAGGTTTTGTCTGTGCGATTGTACGCGTTTCAAATTGACAAAGAGTTCATAAAAGCAGCAGATATTAATACCACAGCAGATATTTCTCACAGGGAATTACACCAGCGACAATAATGTAACACATTCTGGGTGTTTCCCCCCAACCGTTGGTAACCTGAGTGTTGTCACTTCACTGCTAAAAGCTGCTCCGGTTACTTGTCAGGAAGCCTTCCATTAGAGCAAATGTTAGGGGATACGGTTTCCCTTTCCCCCCTCTTCAGTGCGTGAGTGTGTGAGAGAGAGAGAGAGGGGGGGGGGGGCAGCTAATCTTATATTACAATTCTCAGCTGAAGGAGGGCAATTCAGTTTATGCTGCAGTTGCTCCTTGCTCTGTCTGGCTGTCTCTCACACACACACATGTCTCTTAGGCACTGTATCAATTTAGAATGTTAAAATATCCTTTTACGTCTATTCCCAAACACCTTTTAGGCATAAAAGATCACTGACAATTTAGGAAGTAATAGACAGGACTGTGGCCACATCCTTAAAATAATGACACAAAGGAGCATCAGGGGAAATGTTTGTTTATGTATTTCAGATGTCTGGGTACGATCACATGTGTCTGCACATGTGTGAAGCATCTCCAAATAAAGAGATGTAACACACGCAATTTCATAAGAAGTGGACTCCATTCATCGACAATTTGATCTCTGCTGTGTGTCTAGTCTTTCCAATAATAGTCTCAAATCTTAAAGATGAGGGTGACAGCCAATCTAATTTTTTTTCTTGCATGGTGCATCAGGCAAACAAGCAGCATTTGTCTTAGGACACTGAGGGCACCATTGTTAGCAAGACAGTACAGTATAGGCCTATAGCACTGAAGACTCAGCTGTTGCTGTGTGGGGCATGAACTCAGAATGTCAACAGACAGAGGGGGCATTTTCATTGAAATTAGCATGACAGCCTGGCACAACAGGAGGGAAGGAAGGAAGGAAGGAAGGAAGGGACCCCTCCACTTATTTTAACTCACTGGGATCCAACCTATATTATGCTCCTCATTATCACTGGCACCATCAGTCTGAACAGTTCACTATTGCTGGTAGCTCCCGGTCATGTGCTCTGGGACACTCTGGTCCTCTCCCCCCCCCCCCACACACACACAAATATAGCAGACTATGTCGACACAGCCATGCCTTCTTATTTTGTTTAAGTCCAGGATCAGTGTTCCTAAATGTGTGCACCAGCCTCAGTGTGCGCCGTCTATTCTAGTCTAACATCAGCATGCACGTTTCCCATCATCCCGGTACCTTGAGTTGACTGGAGCAGCCGTACTGTATGAGCGGAGTGAACGTGGTCAGCTGCAGCTCGGCGTCTGACTGCAGCACGTTGCCGACCAGATTGGGCATTTTGGTAACGTTGTAACCAAGACCTTGGCACATGCTGATCCTGATCGGGTCGCAGGTCATTTCCTCCACCTCGTCGCCGAAAGCCTCGACCACGCAGAGCGGACCGACCAGCCCGGACAGGACGAGCAGTGCTGCCCCGCTGAACGACAACATAATCCCGGGCATGGTCACCGCAACGCTGAGCGGCTGCCCCCTGTGAATGTTGGCACCGTTATTAATAACCTCCTCTGACCCAACGTTCAGTTAGGTCGCCCAGGAGACCGCAGCGCGTGTTTAGGCTATAGTCCAGCAGGACCTGGAGCGCGTGTAGTCCGTGCGTTTTTTGGAGGCTATCGTATCCAACTACAAGCCATTCAGTAGATCAAAATATCCCGAAAGCAGCAGTGAAACACTGCGAGATCTGTGCGTAATCAAAAGTGTTTTCAGTCAAACAAAACGTGCGCATCTGCAGTTTAAAAAAAAAATCCCAAATTTGGATAAATCCCGCAGTCCTTCTTGCGTTGTTTCCCGTTAATAGCTCCGTGTGGAGAAGCGCAGCGCAGCGACGAGATACAGCGGTCTGTTTTTGCGCCTACTGCCTGCAAGCGTCCAGCTCTAAACTTTATTGTGTCTGCGAGGGGAGACTGTTTTGCCCGTCCAGAGGAGAGCCGACCAATCCGTGCGCGGGAGTTGGGTTTCCCTGTCCAACCCCTGACCAGGAGGGCGGGATCCAGGAGAAAAATAGAAGAGCCAGCCTCGTGTCATCCCCTTCCCAGTCTCCCCTTATCTCCTCTCCTCTCCTTTCCTTCAGCCTTTTCTCTTCTTCTGTCTTCTTGGTCTTCTTTCATCCTATTCTGTCCTTTCCTCACTGTGCTCCCTCCTCTCCTCTCCTCTCCTCTCCTCTCCTCACTTCCTGCAAAGAAAATCAGCCAGCGTTCCCCAACTAATTCCGACAATATCCAGAACCTGTATTTACACTGGCAGATGTGGCTTACATTTGTATTTATTGGCTGTATTTTTAGAAAATAGTCATCTAAAAGGTTGATTTTTCAGTGTGAGTGTGTTTTCATTTTATATTTAAAGTCCCTAATGGTCTTTTAAGCCCATCTGGAACTTCACCACAGGTTCCACTCTCCCTCTCTAAAGGCCTGTCAGCTGTAAGTGCTCATGACATTGTAATTGAAAGTAGGGCCTTAAGTGATGCTGAAGCATTGGAAATCTGTTTTGCATTGCAATGAATGCACATACTGGACAGGTTTTGTTTGCTCGTAGCAGCCTGGTAGAAGACTTCTCTTTTACAGCATGAAACTTGCAGTGAAGAGTGTTGATTTGGCTTTTCTGTGTTTTGTAAAAGTGGACTTGGGTGATGAAGTGCTTGGATTTGTTGCAAAAATTTCAAGAGGAGGAAAGCTTAAGGAGTACTTGATTTGTTTTTTCGTCAAGTGATTTACAATTCTGAGGCTGCCACGTATAATCAAGCTCAACTTAAGAGCTCCGCAGACCTTTTCAAATACCACAAATACCATATTCTAATGTCATTTAGCCCAGAGTTTAAATGGAAGATTCAAATAAGATTCAAATTCTGTAAAACGGAGACTTTAAAGCAAGTTATGTTGTATATTATTTACGTTAATGTACTTAACTCAATTTACATGCATCCAGAAACAGAGTGTGTATTCTGAAATTAAACAATTTCTACATGTCTAGAGTCCAGCTGCACGTCAGCATTAGTTACAGAAGTTTCGAGTGTTGAGCCTTTGAAACAACTGAATTTGGGCAAGATCATTTGTAAATTACATTCCACATGTGATCCACAAACACACACACACACACACACACACACACACACACACACACACACACA
>NW_022280054.1:5154607-5165895 GCF_004355925.1 Anarrhichthys ocellatus | reverse complement strand
CACACACACACACACACACACACACACACACACACACACACACACACTACCACAAAGAGGAAGTGTGGCCGGACCCAAAATGTGTGCCTTTTTGAGGCAAAACCCCATCCATCTTATTCTGGCCAGACAGAAGGCAGAGAAACACAAGGAAGCAATACAGAAGGAATTGGAGACAGACAAGAAAAATAAGCAGGGATGCAGATTAATAAATGTATTTGTCCATCAGTATTAATACTTTCCTTAGTTCTACACCTGGCATGTTTGTGTCAGATACTTCTATAGAGTTACTCTTGATAAGAAACTCTCATAAAGGCTAAAAACATGAAAACAACAGCAGCAGTCTGGTTGGCTGCTCTCATTGTGCTGCTGTGTTTTCCCTCCTGGATTATACTGTGATGTTTAGGCGAATCCGGTGTGACAATTGATTGGCAGCAGCAATGAACTCCCCACCCCCGACCCCCATCACACACACACTTCTCTCTGCTCACACACACACACCCCCACACACACACACACACACATATGCGCATACGCACCATCCCCCCCCTCTGCAGCTCTTTGGCTAAAACTGGGGTCAAGACCTGAAGTAATTAGCACTGAGCTGAAACAATAGATTGTGCCCCTGAGGTGATGGTTATCAGGGGCGTAGTGTGTTTTTGTGTGTGTGTGTGTGTGTGTGTGTGTGTGTGTGTGTGTCTGTGTGTGTGTGTGTGTGTGTGCCCAAAAGAAAGCATTGAATGAATGGGAACACGAAATGGAGAAAAAGGAGAACCAAATCAAAGCTTAATTATCAGTTATACTTTATCCACTTTTACACGCTTTATCAAGTCTGTTAATTAACGCAGTTCATTTCAACAGTAGATGCAGAGAAGAAGAGTCGGGCCAGCAGAGAGGTAAAGGAGGGTGAGGCATAAGGAGCTGCAGCAGCACATTATCAGCTCGAGCCCCCAGCACACTCCGTCCCCTCTTGTTTACTTTCCCAGTAGAGTGTGAATAGCAGTGGTGAGCAGACAACGTGTTGGAATTGACAGACTAATGACCATCACACTGAGTGGATAATGACCACAGTTACCCTTTAAGGCCATAAAACCACTGAGTTAACAGGCAAACAGGCCTTTTCCCATTAAAAGGGGCATTTGGCTGGTAAGCAAAGAAGAGGCAGCTGCAGGTTTGGGGTACATAAAAAGTCACATATGTATCCAGGAATACAGCGGAAACAGGCTGTTTCTAATAACCTATTTCAGTACTTCGGTGGTGGTTAACATGAATCCACAAGGAGTTTATTTTGTGGCCATCCTACTTCTAAGCACGACCTCCTCTCTGACCAACCCAGCAATCAGCTGCAGGAGGAAATCAGGCTGCCAATATTCGGGTTACTGCAAGCATAACGTGAACATTTATGCTGACTAGTTAATTGATGGTGACTGTTTAGGAAAACAGTGTCGGCAGGCTGGGCCCTGGACACAGTAAATATCCAATCAACATGTTTTGGATGGTGGGAAGTGGGAGGTTGAGGAGGGCTTAGGAATTTTTATTTCAGCATGTCAGTGACGGCAGTGATTGGACCAAATACAATGATAATATGTAATCGTGTTCAGTATTCCAAAACAGTTTTACACATTTGTACGGATCTAGAGTATAGAGGGCTGATGCCTTGAGCTTGTTAAACAACATTGTACGATTTAACACAGGATATGCAGCGTGACGTCTGTGTGAGAAAATCTTTTTTAGTTTTTTGCGGTCTAGTAAAGCTGATTTCCACTGCTGTAGGCCAAGCACACATAGTCAGGGCTTTCTAATTATCTACACCACACAGTTTCCTCCAACACAACATTCACGTGATGATTTTAATCTGTTGATGCCAACAGAAAGGACTCGATGGTGTGGTTTTCCTTCCCAAATAACCCACCCCTGCTAACATTTTGATGGTTTAATGCTTAAGAGCCCTGCCTTTGGAAGACATGTGCCCTGGCTGGCCTGGGATCAAACCTCCCCACAGTCTTAACTTCCCTAATCCATGCTCTCCATCACTGCCACCTTTGTTACTTTCATAATAACGAAAAAAATGCATGCAGAATCTTAGGTACCACATGAGGTAGACTGGCTGGGCAAATACAATAAGTGAACACCAACTTCATTGTTTTATACATGCTTTGAGTGAGTAGTTAAAGAAAAACTTATATCTTGTTTTGGGAATTGAAATATCATCAGACTGCCTGAAATTAGACCGTGTTGGAATGTTGCTACATTGAGTTATGATTATTAATAATGCAGTCTCTCATTAGCCGGCAGCTGAAATGCTCAGAGATGCTAATATCAGCTATAGTACTGAAATGGACAGGGACTGCATCTGTCCTTAATTATTTAATACCAGCTGTTCAGAATTAATTCAGATTTCATCACTCACTTCCTCTATTTTTGGCATTGCCATTACTATTTAATATCACACATTCATTTTGTCACATAAAAAACATTCTCTAGTTTATGTTTTGTCTTAAGATTATATAAATCTACCGATCTGTATCATATGAAACTGTTTTGGAAACACTAAATACATTTGCAGTTGAAGTACAAAGTTTTGAAGGATGAAGTCAAAGTGCAACTCTATTCAGAGGAAACAATTTTCTTACGTGTGGAGTACGCTGGCCTTCTTCTCTTTAAATGAATTCATAAACACGGTTCGGTTGACCACAGCCCTGTTGAGGAACTGTGGGAATGTAACCAGT
This sequence comes from Anarrhichthys ocellatus, assembly GCF_004355925.1. Classification (NCBI taxonomy): domain Eukaryota; kingdom Metazoa; phylum Chordata; class Actinopteri; order Perciformes; family Anarhichadidae; genus Anarrhichthys; species Anarrhichthys ocellatus. The sequence goes on along the minus strand of NW_022280054.1, from coordinate 5,163,169 downwards.
CTAACCTTTTAGCTTGGCAGGCAGAGTGAAAGGCAGTACCCCGAGGACGGAAAGAGAGACACAAGCGTGTATCAGTCACCAGATAGAATCTTTCAGCTCGATTCCCAATCCCTTAGTCCTTGAAGTGTGGTATTAATAGGACTGCCAACTCCTTGGAATGGTGTCAGTGTGGATAACTGCTGATATTCTGCATGCAGGAGTGTGTGTCTGACGCTGTGCGGCTTTACTTCTAGGAATTTGGTACATTTCAAGCATCTGTGTATGAGAATGCAGGTGTTTGGATGAGTGGGGGGGGACAGCATGGGTGCTGATCCCGTTGGGGGAATTTGATAGAAAAGAGTGGGGGGTTTCTACAGGTGATCTGTTCCCTCTGACAAATGTCCAGCAAAATAAGCAAACCGCGCAGAACCTGTTTAGGAAAAGATCACGGACTGGGGTGAAATAACTACGTAAAGTAAAATAACACGGGGGACAAACGGCACTCTTCTGGGTGAAAGTCCTGTGTTGGTTGACCCCCTCCTCATGCAGACTTTGTCGCTCTTTATGTTACGTCGCCAGGCTGCCTCAGACAGTCAGTAGTATAAAGACGTAGTTTAAAGAGAGACAAAGATACTTAAAACTACGAACAGCGAATGAGAACAATAAGTATTTATTTTTTACTTTGATAGTAAATCGGTTTCATCATGAATGCTGTATACATTTCTTCAACTTCAATTAATTTTATTTATTTTATTGTGTTCGAAATACTGTAGTTTATACCATCAGATTACATTGGATTTGTCACTTAAGCTTAATTAAGCTTAGTAGAAACATCACATTGAGGCCTTATCCTCTATAGGGATAGCACAGAAAAATACCAAGAAAAGCCTTCCTGTTAAGTTTTTGTCCTGGCTCTGATTGTTCCACTCTCTCTCTCTTTCTCTCTTAACCATAAACAATAAATAGTAGTTCATCATGTGCAGTAAATATTGGATAAGTAGATAATAAAAATCATCTGGCTGACTTGTTTTTGTTTTATTTGCTCGTTTACGTGTGGTTGTACACCACTTACACGCCATAAAAGCATATTTATGAATGGTCTCAGATGGAGCCTATTTTAAGGAGCATATTGATGTCTTTAAGTTCAGTCTTTGTCTTTCTTTTTTAAGCCACAGGCTTGTGGAAAAAAAATCTCCCAAATTGCTTGTTTTCAAATGTTTTTAATATCTTCAGCATAGTGGCATGAGCATCATTGGCAGGATACTACCATGCAAAAGGAAGTGTCTTGTCTATTCAATCCTGATTCTAACAGGCACTTTTTTTGAGCGGTGACTTTGGCCCAAGGCGGCTTGCTCTGGCCCGTTTGGTGACAAGCAACAGAGTGCTGATAGATGGTTCCTGTCCGTGGATGTAAATCGGACTCTTGTTGGAGAGTTAACCCCTGTAACCCTGCTTTTCTATAACGGCAAACTCCCCTCACACAGCCTGGGGCAGCCGATTAACTTTTCCCAGAAATCCGATGAGCAGGTGGTAGCGGTGCAGTTGAGAAGCGGGGACGGACTCGCTCCGCCTCGAAAAAAATTGTCCCCATTGCTGTATATGACTGCGTGGGTGAGAACTTGGCTCAGAGAAGGAAAAATAGCAAAATCAAGTCATCGCCCATCCATCGAACATCTGGACCGCCAGCTGGAGGCAGCTTCCTGTGATTATAGAAATCAGTCAGGTTTAACAGATGAAAAAAAAAAAAATGTATCTCAGCAACGCACATCAGCTCAACCAGGTCAACCAAGAAGACTGGGCAAAAATAATGAGGGAGCTGTTGAATGTGTTCTTTGTGCCGTGACTATGTCCTGTTGTAGTCATTATTCAGAATTTCTCAGAAGGGAAATATATCATGTAAAAGCTCAATTACGATAACCTTCACATACATGCACACACATTCATACCCACAGAGCATTAGGGAGTAGTTCTCCTCCTCCTCCTCCTGACCTTCTGCAGACACAGCTGTTTCTCCTCTCCTCTGACTAGTGACTGGGACGAGTTTTATTAATGTGCTGAAACTAAGTAACCAGATAATATGGATCTCTGTAGGCCTGCTCACAGACTGATTTATCTCCCTGCTCGCAGCGGTTGCGTGTGGGTGGGTGTACTGTGCATGCATTCACTCTATGTCTGAACTGTATTTCATATAGGAATTCTGCAGTGAATTACGGGGGAGCCTTCAGTGTTGCCTCAGAAGGATTAGTGACATACCTCAACAAACATACATTTGTTTGACAAGGAAATGAGTGGACATAACATTTCGAGACACCCAATCTGCTCTTAGAACCTGTTCTTTAAGTGGTAGTAATGCAAACGTATATCTGCTATTACTATAATTTGACCTATGTCTGGAAATAATGTGATCATTTTCATAGTATGGGGTTTTCTGGCAAGTTTGAGTGGCCGTTACGGTGTGCATATTTAACTAAGTGTGATTCCATGAGCCATGTTTTTGCTGTGCATTGCACAAAGCCAAGACACTGAAACCTTTCATAAAAAGCCTTTATAATTGACTTGTAGGATTACCACTTGACAGACAACTTCTTCGAATCCACTCTAGCATGAGTGTGTGTGTGTGTGTGTGTGTGTGTGTGTGTCCTTGGACCATAATTCAGCCATGGACTCTGCAGGATCACTGTGACGCCATCGGATGAGAATGTAGAGCTCGCACGTAGACGTACATTATGCATGTGTTGCGTTTAACTGGAATATTGACGTTTTTTGAGTCCTGACAAAATGTATTGAGGAAGTGATAAGAACGTGTACTGTATATACTGTATGTGTGTGCCTTTTACTGTCAACAAAGTCGAAATGTTCTATCAACTGCTGCGTTGAAAATGTGAAGCGCCGGCATCCCACATGCAGCTGTGCTTTAAGAGAGATAGAAAGAGAGAATGATTTACTGCACACAGAGAAGGGAGGTGGGCGCTCTGTTTTTCCAACACAGTGAGAGGTATGCAGAGAGGAAAGAGGGAGCGGACGCTTTAGAGATGTAAAGTTGGACAGAGATGGGACTGTGTGCTCGCGGGGAGATAACGGGAGAAGGCAAAACAGATTTTCATCAAATCTTCATTTGATTTTGACTGACAGAGTAACTCTTACCTTCAAAAAGTCAAAAGTGAATCATTGTTTTTCCTTGTTGTGTTTCCTGCTAGCGAGCGGCGTTCTGTTGCAAACACGCTGTCATCCGTTTCTCCTTCAGTTTGTTATTCATAGACCTCTGTGCTGACTTCCTTGGCACCTGTCTCTTCCCCCGTCTTGTTGCTTCGCTCCCTGAAATAGAACTCATGTCTCCAGAGGAAAAGTAAACACTGGCCCTTGCCGTGGGATTACAGACAAACACACACACACACACACACACACACACACACACACACACACACACACACGCACACACACAAGGTTATCTCTATAGTAATACTCAGTTTTTTTTCCTGACCACATAAAGTGCAACAAGTCTGTGGCCTATCGGTAGCTAAACGTTTTGCAAAATATCAAACTTTCACAATGGTTGATATTCAGCTATGCTGTGCAATTCTATGAGAGCTGCTCCTCATAATTTCATTTCGTGAGATAAACTGATTAAATCAGCTCATGCCCCATGTGATAAACCTTGCCTTGTAGAAGGTTAAAGAAAAAGCTGTTAAAAGACTTAATTTTGCCCCTCCACCTCGAGTTTATCTGATCAGCTGCTATTGCAAAATTACATTTGTGGAATTACTTGATGTACTGGGGCTTTAGTGGTTTAGTGGTATTATCATTGAGCTGGGTCACACTTTTAAACCAAGAAGAAAGGTACAAGCTGCTATAAAGGGGTCCATGAAGGCAATGCAACTTTGAGCGGAACACGCAATGTCCCGGGGCAATGACAAGGACAAGGCCATCGCTCAATGGGGCTGAAACAGCTGGTTTAATAAATGTTTGTTTGTATGCTTAGGCATGGCGCCCTGCTGCAGTGCACACTGCCAAAATCTGCCCCAGCCTTGGTCCAGAAGTGCTATGAAGTCCAAGTTTGCACTTAAACTATTGTCAATAAATCATTTTGCAGCTCATTCACATATCATTGAAGTTAAAAAGCTTTTTTTAGGTTATGTTCTCTGCAAAAGACTTCAAACTTAAAATGACCCAAAAATATAATATTCTGTAGAAAGAAACTCCTGAAGCAACCACGGCATGAGTATATTTTTTATCTACAAAATAGAATTACATGATGATATGAGGCGAAGGATGTGTGATTTATGATCAAATGTAAAAAGGAATTATACAAAAGTAATTAGTGTATTGCATTAAATATTAACCAGGTTAGTGTTCAGGTTTTGCCAGCCCAGACTAGGCTGCAGAGCCCAGCAGCACGAGCTGTTCAGTGCTCCTGAAAACTCTCAGCCTGCGTGGTGTCCTATGACTTCATCACTGACACAGTATTCGTGTGTCTGGTAGAGAGAAATACTGTCGTGTAGAAACCTAAAACCACAAGAGGGACCAGTCCTAATATTTAAAGTGGGTGTTAATATCAGGTTTTCCATCGGGGTGATTGTTTATTTTAACTAGATAACCTTTGTACTTACTGTTGTAAATGTCAATACCCCTGAATATGTCAGTGTGTGTGTGTGTCTTTGATGTGTACAGTGTGCACTGTCTCATGAAACTGAAGTGTACACAAGGAGTGAAGGGAGTGGGCCTTTCCACACAAAACCGAAATCAAACACACGCACACACACACACGCACACACACACGCACACACACAACTAGAGGTGTAACGGCACACAGAAGTCACGGTTTGGTTCCTAACTGGTTTAGAATCCATATCTTTTCATTTATTTTGAGCAGACAGTGGTGCAGGTGTCAAACACAGACTAAATCCTCTTGCTGAGGACTGAGGTAACGTTTTGCCCATTGGAAACTTTGGTAAAAATTCTAAAAATAACAAACATTTCAAACATTCCTGTATTACACTGTACGAACACTGAACAAACACTTTCCCAAAAGCTAAAAGGTCACAACACACACACACACACACACACACACACACACACACACACACACACACACTGTGTTTGATATGTGTTCTGTCTGGTGGACTCAGCCCCCGGCCTCAGTTTACCGCTCTCACATACACAAACAAACACTTTTCATTCAACAATCAGATTCCTGTTTTCTTGCCGCTCATTCAGAGTCTGGACAAGAATAACCTTGAAACAATGCACATGCATCACACACACACACACACACACACACACACACACACACACACACACTCCTGAAATAGTCCCAGTACTACGTTTTCATCTCAACTTGATTTAGTTGATAAAACTTGTCGGATTACAATTTCTTTTTTTTTCAGAGTGGAGTTGTTTGTTAATGGTTAATGGGACTGTCTGCACATGTAATGTCTGTGTTTACAGTATAAGCTTATGTGGGTGTTTTAGTTTTCATACGCAATGTTTACACTTGTACGTCATCCAGCATATGGTGTGTGTGTGTGTGTGTGTGTGAGTGTATGAAAATGCTTTATACAAATGGCTTATTCACGTTTGTTGCATCAGTGGGCGCCCGCCGTAGCATTCTCACCATACCAGATCCGCTCAGCCCAATGTGGTTTGACTTGTGTGTGTGTTTATGTGTCCATGTGTCCCATCTTTGTTGTCTCACGACTACTAGATTTACCACAGACAGCGGCTGACAGACCCCCCCCCCCCCCCCCCCCCCACACACACACACAGACTAGAAGACAAATGGACCTTGCTGACACACAGACAGAGATGTGGACAAGCTGCTTTTCCGTTTGAATGCTCAGCCAAACCGCAAGCCTCAATTACACTTGTCCCTGTCTGTTTGACTGCAGCAGAGATAGAGCTCTGGGTATTCACTGTGCAGCGAGCGGCGGGATGATGATGTGAGACAGCAGGGGTGTAACACTGTTGGTTTGTATTTGCACGCTATTCTTTCAAAGTCATTCTATAAACAGAGGACAAGGAGGTTTTGTAGCAGTATTTTGTGCTTTCGTAACTAAGATTCTGCTTCTGTATGTTCTGTATGCCGCTTCTGGTGCTGGACATATTTGACCAGATTCAGTGCTTTATAGACCAATGTGCTAAAATGAACCTTCTAACATGACTTGAATCTTTGACATTTTCCTTTTTTCCCCTCCCATGTATGACACATTGAGGAGGCTCTGTGGAATGTGTTGGGCGACATTTTTCACGAACATGGTTTATAGTGCTGTTGACTCCTTCTGGCGTTTCCTGCAATTGATTGCAAACATTTTTACAGGAACATAACACAGGTGCAAATGAGTGTTGGATGGACGCACAAAATTCACAAAAAGTAATTTTCAGAACTTGTGTCTCAAGTGGAATGAAGAGTATGTGAGCAGAAAGGGTCCAATAATTCATGCTGGATTTAGAAGATACTGCCTATAATCTGGAAAATGAATTTTAACATACGTTTTTCATTTTAGGTAGCCGCATAACTGTTTAAAAAATAAGCAGTCTGACGTACCAAAGAATGATAAGGACATGATGTTAACTTCCCGCAAGTTTTTTGTTATTATTATGATGTAAATGTCAAGATGTCTGCCAGCTTATTTCTACAATAAATAGATTATGTTACTACTTGATGATCACCAATATTTCCACGAGCTGACATTTTGGGCCAATGGAAGAACTATAATATGTGAATACACATTTATAAAAACACATTTTTACAGTTTACAGATTGTAAAAGCTTTTTATCATGGTTCTCGAATGTAGTGACAAGTCAGGAATTATTCTTCTCCCGTCAGCCCCCTCTCCGTCTTTCTCTCTTTTTTTTCCTCTTGCCATTTTGGTGTGTGACCCTTGACCCTAATGAGGTCATTTGTGGCAAATTGTCATCTTGTTTTCCTGGCTGCTGTCAACGGCCCCCCTGAATTTATGTTTTTCCACTTCCCTTCTTTTCCTTCCAAGGGGAAAAAAAGTGTTCAACTATGTGCATTTCAGGATGTAAAGTTTTCAGTTTGAAAACTCTCTGTGTGTGAGTGTGTGTGTGTGTGTGTGTGTGTGCATGTGTTGTGTGTGTGTATGTGGTTGCTGTGTGTGTGTATGTGTGTGTGTGTGTGTGTGTGTGTGTGGTTGCTGTGTGTGTGTGTGTGTGTTGGTTGCTGTGTGTGTGTGTGTGTGTGTGTGTGTGTGGTTGCTGTGTGTGTGAACACGTCCAAAGGGGATTTTTGGCCACAGATGTAAAACTCATTCCTGTGTTGTTTCTCTCCGCACAATTTATTCCCTCTTTCTTTAGCTTTTCTCTCTCCTTCTTTTTCTCCCCATTTCACTCTCCTTTTGTTCCTTCTCTGCTTTTCTGTAGATATTTTACATGTTCACCTCTTACCATTACCACCCCTATGCATTCACATATTTCTCACTTTGCTCTTTTTATCTTTGTTCCTTCTTTTTCCTTAATTCTGTCTTTTTTGTCTCTATGTCTCCCTACGGCCCACTTTCTACCTCCATCTCTGTTTTTTCTCTTTCTTCTCAGCTCTCCGCTCTCCAAGGCCTAGTATAAGTGTACCTGGCTGAGTTTTTTATTGCACTGTCAGGGGGTTGGGGACGACTAATTTCACCCATAAAAGCAGCTCGGAACAAGAAAAAAGGGGCGGCAGATGGGGATTGGGGATTGGGGGCAAATTTATTGCAATAGTTTGTTTTTTTTAAACTGTGAACAGCTATTATTTTCCCTCGCCTTTCTCTTTCTCTTTCCATCCTGGCAGCAGCATTTAGCTTTGGCTCTGTTAGTTACAACTGAACACACTCACACTTCTGCACACACGCAGAAACTTGACACATGCTTATATATTATTACTGTACGAATACTAAGATACATTAATACAAACAGGGATGCAAAGACTTGGCCTTTAAGTATTAATGCGCACACACACAAACACCACGCAGTCTGTGAGCGGGGTGGTACTTGTGGACTGCTGTGTTTGTTTGTCTTACTGAGTGCTACCGCTACCACAGACCACAGTGTATTTAGCAAGGCTGTAGCCATTTTGTCTGACTGCGATTTGGCAGACGGCCTGCGATTCTCAACTCAACACAAGGAGATGTATGTGTGTGTGTGTGTGTGTGTGTGTGTGTTCCATTTGCCTGGTTCCCACAGCATAGGCCAGCCATAGGCTGAGCTCCCAAAGGAACTCCACACCCAAAAAACAAGCTGTTTAAATGGAACACGGTATTGTTAATTGTATCCGATACACCATGTCTTGATTTATATATGTGTCGGTTTAGTCCCATGAATCTATTCAAGGCTGCTACTGCTCGTGATGACTCCTTTTTCTTTTCTTCCTTTCTGCTACACACAAAGCTCCATGTCAGTATACAAACTCAGATACTAGTTTACCTTAACATTGTTTTCAGTACTGCACAGTGGTGTATAAAGTACCCAAAAACCATACTTGAGTAAAAGTAAAGATACCTTATTGGAAAATTACTCCAGTAAAAGTGAAAGTCACCTATTAGTATACTACTTGAGTAAAAGTCTTAAAGTATCTGATATTTATTGTACTT
>NW_022280054.1:5091764-5149607 GCF_004355925.1 Anarrhichthys ocellatus | reverse complement strand
CACACACACACACACACAGTCTCTGTCTTTTTCCCTGCACCCTCGCTCGAGCGAGGGTACGAGCTGTTCGTTTCATCTTGTTTTATCTTTAACATTTCTTGTTTTGGGATTTTGACTGAAAAATCTAACCGAATATTTTTTTGAGTTTTGAATACATTTTCAACTGGATTTTATTTCCCCATGCATTCAGACTTTCTGTGTTTTGTGCGTTTACAGTAAACAGGGTATTTTTGCTGTGAGGGCATCTATCAGTATGCTTCTGGTAATAGATAGTAAAGAGAAAACAGGCAGAAAACGCAAATGAGCTGCTAAAACTGTAAAATGTTCACCTGGTTTTTAATATTCAAACGAAACACTGATTAATCACTATAGTTTTACAAATACATGCCAAAAACAATGAGCCTGGTTTTCTTTCATCACGAAATACTGCGAGGCTCCTATCATTCTGTAAATGTGTGTGGCATTTATTAAGGAGTATGAGTGATTTGTATCCGTCAACAAGATCAACTTTGTTTGTTTACTCATAAAGAGAAAGAAGCAGGGGAGGGGTGAGTGGAGAAAAGTGAGTTTTATTGCATGTTCCGCAGGCCCAAACAGATTTCTGCATTTTACAGCCGAGTAATGAAGGAAAAGTGGTGCTTATCCTGCTGACTTGTTTGTGTGTGCATGAGAGAAAAATGAGGATTGTAGCGCTGTTACAGCGTGTGTGTGTGTGTGTGTGTGTGTGTGAACATGTGTTCCAGTAGTATCTCATGGCTGCTTCATCTGGTCTTCATTTGGCTATAAATGTTTGGCTGCTTCTGTATATTACTGTCTTCCTGTATGTGTATGTGTGTGTGTGTGTGTGTGTGTGTGAGAGAGAGAGTGTGTGTTTAAGAAACAGAGAGAACACAATATGAATGTGCAATTTCTGCTCATCAGCATTAATATGCAAAATATAATAAGAGTTATCGCAACTGGCTCATCTTTACAGATCGCTCCTGTTCTACCTGAGATCATGAGGTTGTCTATGAAAGCCATGATGGGCATCTTTTGGATGTCGCTTGCCAGTACTGCCCCTTATGAACTGAAGTGTCCATGTACTCATTGTCCAACTTGAAAGTGGTCAGCCTCATTGCCGGAATCCCAAAGAAGGGTTTCTCTTCCAAAATGATGAAGAAATTGTTTTCAGCCAACTGTCACAGAGGAAGTTCATCCTCCGTGCCACCATCAGGAACTTCTAGAGTTGTCTCCTGAGCCTTTCACAATGTTTATACTTGTACAGAATGCCATTTGGCCCTGGGGCTGATTTTCCTCTGGCCTTCTGGAGAAAGTTGTTGACTTCCTGCCAGCTTGGTTCCTCTACTCTGAAGAAGAAACTTGGTTCAGCTGGTTTGATGAGTTTCTCCATTTCCTCAAGGCTATCCTCCCATGGGTCACTGTGGACTTGATGAAGGTGCTCCTCTACTTAATCTTTTATTGCTCTTAACTCCCCTGATCTTTGTCGCCCAGGGGTTTCAACAGATATTTATTTGATGGTCTATTTTCAGACCCCTTTTGTCTTTGCATAGCTTCCCATATCTGCAGACCCAGGATAAATCACTAGCTGTTCCCAGGTCTGAGTTGAGTGGCTTCTGCAGGTTTTCAAATGGCCACCTGCCTTCTTAGATGTTTTGTCGATTTTAAGCCCATGACATCTCTGGGGGGCTCGACGGTAGAATCAGCATCCTGGTACTACACCTGCTGTCCATCACTCAACTCTATGATGTTGTTGTTCGCCCATCACCAGGTTTGGCTCTACCTCCACTCATTCTGCTTTATCCAAATCCACCGGGATGCCGCCTCTGCCCGCTTGGTGAAGTTTGCTTCCAGCCGTTTGCAAGCCGATACAATCCCAAGCAGTCTGCCCATGCGAAGCATGGAGAAGATGAATATAATTCTGATGATTCTGAGGTACAGCTCCTGATTTAACTAACCTCTTGTCTGATGTATACACGTTAATGTAGCAGAGTTTGAATATGCTTGGATCACTATCGGTGTACATATGCATGGTTACTACACTAAAGTTAGCCTTTTGGACAAGCCTTAAACCCACAATAACAGTTCTGGGGGTAAGCAGAAACAAGCTGTAAACTGAACATTGACTTATCACTTTTGAAGTTGATATTTCAAACTTGTTAGCATGCAGATTACACATCCAGCAGGTTTAGAGCAACATTAATAGTCATTTGGAGTTTGTGTCCACCTGGCGAATGTATTCACTCCCCTTTCAGTTCTGCTTTTGGTCTTCACCAGCTTTGGAGCGAACTAAGGCTCTATCTATATGCGTCACTTGGGTCACTAGCGTACAGTCATTTTTATCAGAGCTTTTTCCACTGAAAACAGCTGCCTGCTGCAGCCGATACTGATATTTAGTACCGTTGGACATGCTCACAAACGGACTGTTAAGATTTGCAGGCTTACCAAAAAAAAGAGCCAGGCAGCTGGCAAACTTTAATTCCATCTCAGTTGCTCTGTGGCACAGGCTGTGTTTCTCTCCCCGTAAGCATTGACGAATGCATATTTGAATCCTGTTTGCATGAACGCAATTGGTTGATTTCAATAGAGTAAAGCATTTGAAATGTGTGAGTGTGTGTGTCTGAATATTTCATGGGTTGTGTAGGAAGTTTGAGTGAGCTCATTTCTATGTCACCTCCACACTACACATACACAGACACACACACACACACACACTTGCAGAACAGAGGATGGGTTCTCAGGCTCTGTAGTAATTTGGGGTCAGAGTTTGAGCCCCTCGTCAATCAGCAGGTCATTAGAGCTCTTTAATGACCCCCTCCTCCTCCTTCTCCTCTTCTCCTTCATTCCCTTCTACCCTCCACCTCATCTTTTTGTCCCCTCACTGCAAGATATCCTCCAAACCTTCTTGTCTTCCACCCCTCGTCCTCCTAGTCTCAAGTTCTCCATTTGATTAATCTCTTATTTTACTCTTCATCTTCTCTCTAAGAGTTAATACACATATCTTTTCTTCCACATTACCCATAGCTCTCTTTTCCTACTTGTTTTTTCTCCTGCCCATGTTCCCATATCTCCTCCAGGGGAAGTGATCTGGCTCAGGTTGTAGGTCTGCACTATTTCACATGTCCAGGCGTTCAATTCTCTGCATTCCCTCAGATAACATAAAAAAACTTATTTTTTTTCATCCCTCTGAGCTTCTCTGTTTTTCTTCCGTCCTTCTGACTTCCTCTCTCTCTCTCTTCTCCTCTTCCTCCGTCTTTCCCTTCTCCCTTCTCCTTTTTCAAGTGCCCCCTCATTTCTTTCCCTCACAACCTCTCCCTTCTTCTCTTCCTCCAATCCTTACTCAGTCATTCCTCTTTGACAATTGATGATTTGTCAGCAGATCGGATCCATCCATTATATATGTGTCAAACAGAGAGGTCTTTATCATTTGTCAAATGACATCGCACACCAAGTGAACTCCAAAAACACGACACCTATTCTTGGATTAACTGATTTTAAATTATTCTAAAACTGTACTTGATGCAACCTGAAGAAGAATGTGCTGCATGGCAAACATGTTGGCTTAATATGTTTGCATTTGTTTTTTGTCCAGCTTTCCAAGCTGCTGCTGATTATCTCAAATTGACTCTTTCGTCTCTCTTTCCAAAGTATCACAGATAATTAAGTTTATGTTTAACAATGTTGCACCTCACAATTTACATCCAATGCTTGCACGCTAAATGCTTATGATGGGTTAATGTTCAGACATCAAATTGTATCTATTTATGTGACAATACAATTTAAATCTGAGTTTTTTAAATGCTTAGTGTCATTGTAGGAAGTGGTATGCTCTTTATGTTGCAAGGCAGAAAGTAAGGGTTTGAAGGGCGAGGTGGTAGATGGACATGCATTGATCTTAGTGTGCTCTTAACTACAAGTTTTAGTTGCCTGATCCACACAATATTTAACCACAGTCTTTTCATGTCCTTAACTATACAGTTGCCATGCATAGATATATAAAAAAGTTGCCGGTTTGTAGAATATCAACATTGCTGTGTGGCATTAGGGTTGGCTGGTAAGTTATAACAATGATCTTCTAGTCTTGATGTGCAATAAATGGGCTATTTGTGCCCTGGTCTGACCTTCGAGGCAGTACAATTAGGATTAGAGCCATAGCTGAAGAAGAAATGGAAGCCAATAGCTGTATGGGAATCGCATTTCAGGGCACATTTCATACATAGTAGACTTCAGTACACAGCAATAGTTTAAGCAATTGAGCGAAAAGTTTCTCATCTTGTATGGCGAGTAAGCTGGTCTGAACATCGCAGTGAACGTGCTTGTTGACTAAAAGGGGATATTCTCAATTAAAATAGTATTTTCAGTGTTACCAACTGTGTCTCCGTTGCTTGAAACATATTTATGATGTTATAAATCAGTGTGCACTGAGGCCTGTACAGGCTGGATTATGTATTAATGTTTTATTTTCATTATATGACTGTTGCAGCCTCCAAATTAGCCCCATAACTGTCTCAACAATTATAAAGATGGAGTACAGTAAAAAGACCAGTGTGTGTCCATATGTGTGCTGAATAAGCACTGCTTGCATTCTAGAAGCCCCACTTCCGTCTCTCCGCGGCATGTGGAAGTAATATCAGCCCAAATGTGTTCCTCATTAAAGCAGCGGCAGCAGCAGCAGCACGTATGAACATGGTCAGGATACACAGACAAATTAGCCCATTTCCCCCAACACGCGCACTTAAACACATACTCTTTCATGCACGCATATACACATTCATACATAAACACCAAAACACATGTTAGCTCATTCAAGTCTTTATGAGCACATGCCTGCTTATTGCACACACTATAATAATCACCATTTCAGCTTTGTCTTACTCAGTGTTCTGTGTTTCGTTTTAGCAGACAAATCAATGACGCGAGGCTGCAGAAATGTGTGACTGAATGTGAAGGAATGCGCTGCATGTTGTGCTGATGTTTGTGTTTGCATGTGTGTGGGTGTTTGTGAGTATGTGTGTATGGCATGGGATCATGCAGAGCAAGGCAGAGAAGACATGGTGCAAGAAAGATTAGGAGAATCACACTGCTTCAGCTCTGCTTATTTCCCTGCTGGGTGTGCGTGTGTGTGTGCGTGTGTGTGTGCGTGTGCGTGTGTGTGTGTGTTCAAGCGGAAGGGTTTGGCTTCCGGCATCCTGATTGGACAAACTCTCAGAAAAACCCCCTCTAGTCTCAGTCTCATTCACTGTTGTCACACTTTTTCATAAACATGCTAATAAACATCACATGATTTGTACTTTTGCAGACAAAGAGTACAGTGCTTGAATTTCTGTGTGTATTTTGTTATAGATGTGTGTGTGTGCGTGTGTGTGTGCGTGTGTGTGTGTGTGTAAGAGAGAGAGAAAGAGAGAGAGAGAGAGAGAGAGAGAGTGATGTCACTGTCAAGATTTATAACTTGTATTAACTGTATATAAAGACTGACATCTGAGTGACATTTGTTAAACATTGGCAATATTGTATCATTTTATGGGTTTCTCATAAAATGTAGATATTTTAACAGATTCGTCGGGGCAGTCATGCACATACCATATATGTGCCTTCATACCATTAAACCTGGCACCAGCTCAAACACCCAGACACACTCACACACTCACGGTTGGTCCCGCCCCATTCACTGTTGACCCTGGTTCTGACCTACTCAGTGTGAGGGATGTTTGTTTGGACATTTCTTTTTACATATAAATGTAAGAAAAACAACAAGGTAATCAATCAAAGAAACTTTTGGATCCGGCCCAGAGCAGGGCAACAGCTGTGAACTGAAACTCACTCAGTTGAGCATAAAGTGCTGTTCGTAACGCCACTGTTGTTGTTCAGTGAAGCTTAATATGCCAACAGGTTGAACCTGCTACAGACAGAGACGGACTGTGAGAACGAGATGCAAGGAAATAAAGATAGAAGATAGAGATAAAGAATGATTGAGTCCAAAAGAGAGACACGGCAAGAAAGAGAGAGTGTGAATGACAATACGGACGGATAAAAACTGGATGATTGCTGCAGGTGAAGAGAGAGGGTTTCAACAGGTGTAAATAATCCTGTTGTTTGTTCCACCCATTCCATTTAATCTTGTTTAATTTCTTCCATCTATCCTTACCTGAACCTGCATTAAGAGATTATCTACTCTAAACCTAGATTCACTGGTATCCGAAGAATATGTAACATCTCAGAAAAGGTCCTACATCCTGCTTGTGTCCCATACGTGAGTCTACAGGCCATTACACGTTTGGCGTTAACTTTGATTTAAGTCTCTGCTGTCGTTACAGAGTTCTTCTTGTGTGACAGTGAACAGCTGATAACAACTTGGCTATTTTGAAACCGCTGAATGTGCGAGGTAGTAAAAGATCGTTGAATGCTACATTAACATTTGCTAAATAGGTCTATTTGCTAATAGCTAACTGTGCCAACTTGACCATTAAAGAGTTAATGGTCAAGTTACCTCTTCTCCTCTACTTTGAGTACTCTAAAGGGGACAGGATAAAAAACAAAACTCCAAACCTAAATTGGGAAACGAATACATGTCATCATGGTATATGCTGACCTTCTTTAACACGGCAGCTGAAATACTGAAATAACAGGTTGCTGCCGTGCAGTAACCTGTTATTTCAGTATTTTGTACTTACAGGGGTAATCCACCGATTTCACACATATGCAGGTCAAATGACTTGTCCTGGTTAATACTATTCAGTCTGTGAAGACAGTTATATGTCCTCTGTGGCTCTGGAGGGATGCTTTGATAAGTCTGACAAAATAATCCTAATGATGTCATCAGGGTTATTTTACCTTGGGTTTGGAGGCTATACACGTATAACAGAAAGCCTGTGTTTCAAACTGGAGGTGTGTAGTTTGAAAAATGAGTGTCAAACAAAAGGATACTATTAGTTGCATTGTGGGAAATGAAGGATAGTTCCTTGATCCATGAAAGCAACTAAAAGTCAGGATATCACTACCTCTGCTGCATTTATTTTATCTATTCTTTATAAGTCTGCTAACTTTATGGACATCAGCGCTTTGCTGCTGTATTGCCAAGTAACTGGAAAAGCTCCTAACTCATTTCCACTGAGCTGCCTTCACTGTGCAGATGTAGAATCAACTATTTGAAGAGGATAGGAAAAGCATATGTGAGTATTGATCTTATTTGGATTGGGTTGTAACAATGGGATATATATATATAGCAGACAAAGAGAGGGGGTTTGGGGAAAGACAGTACTATATCGCTCCTCTGAGAGTGCCCTGCCCCCATATAGACATACACACACACACGCACAGAGTTGGTATGGGTTAATGGTGAGAGCAGGAGCTCTGGGGGCTACATTCAGTCTGCCTGGTTTCCTACATTTAATCACATTTAGGAAACGGGGCTAAATCCCCTTTTCCTTCCTCCATATCTCAGTCTCTCTCTCTGTCTGTCTCTCTGTGTCTTGCTTTTATCTTTCCTTTTTCACTTCCCTCTTTATTGGCTGATATTCAATATCTGGAAAAGCTGGTTTAATCTAAATTTCTGAGTTTCTCTCGTCTTGTGGCATTATTTTACCCCTTTTCTTTTCTTTTCTTTCCCTTCCACCACTGTCTTCCCTCACCTTTACCACAAGCTATTATTTATTTGTTTTTTTACTTTTGATTAATTTTCTGCCTAGTATAGTTTTTACTTAACCTCTTATGTCTCTCTACAAACTGGTATGTATCATCTTGTGAAAAAAAGTGTGCACGTTTGTGTGTAATGCACAATGTAAAGGACCACGTCTCCTCCCCTTTGGACAGTCTGTTGTATTAAATACAATGCATAACTCTTGGCAGTGATACCTTAGCCTGCTTCCTCCCATAGTCTCCTTGTGTCTGTATAGAGGTAGGGGGTGGATGGTATGTGTGCGCTTTTGTGTTTTATGTGTGTGAACAGATACCTGAAGCTGATATGAATTGTATACCTTATGGTTACTGTTTAAGAAGAGAGACAAGATAGACAAGTTCACAGGCAAAACCAATAGAAGGCAAGGACTAGTAGACATGACGGAGCTCAATAATTGTGAATGAGTACACAAAAAAGGGAGGAGGGGTGACAGGTTTTATAGCCACGACTGCCTAACCGAGTTAATGATCAAACAGACTCTGGTGCTGAGTCTCACTCGCTCTCTATCTAACGAGACAGGGGCACTCAGCCCAGACTAATGGTGCCTTTCTCCTTCCTCTTTTGTCTTCCGCTTCTTCTTTTTATGAGTCTGTTAGCTGCTTAATTAGTGGCTAAGGAGAACGAGAGTTTGAGGGAGGGAGGACAAGAAAGAGAGTAAGAGAGCGAGAGATCACAGTGATCATTAACTGACAGACTAGAGCTATTAAACTTGTCGCTGCTCCACCCTATCCTTTCCTGTCCCCCTCCTTTCGGCCATCCTTTCTCTCATGCTCTTCCTGCGCTGTCTTTGTGACATGTGCTGTGTTTGTATACGCACATGGAGTCAGGTTGTTGGGAAATTCAAGTTAAGGCATGAAATCAGTTCTGCAATAATCTGGTTTTCTGTAAAACTCCCTTTGACGTGCAGCTGCTCAGCAATCTGACCTCACCCATTACATATGTTTGAAGCAAAACTGACACAAGTGATATATGACACGGCAGGCTTTTTCTCTAGTCAGCTGTGGATTAGACTTTCCAGTAGCACGGCTACTATAAGTAAAGATGTTTTCTTGGATCCCAATCAAATGCTTTCACTGTTCAAAGACCTTTCTCTGTCTAAAGACTTGGTCAAGCAAACGCACTCTTGTGTAAACCTTGTTCGACACCTGAATAAGCTGTGTATACACAGTACATAGCAGAAATGTAGGTGTGCCAACCGGATTTTAAAAAGGGTTCAGAAACAGCCAGCAATAATGTATTTACTTAAGTGCACTGTTTGTTTGTCCCCTCTTTAGCTTCTTCTTATTATTCAAGTGACTTTCATTCATTCAAACATGCAGAAATCTGTGTTATGTCACAAAGATATTTTTTTCATTTTCATACCTTAATTATAGCGCAAGTCATTTAAGAACGCTGTGAAACATTAACAAGCTAATGCCTATTTTCAGTGTATAGCAGTTAATTTGTCTTGTCCATGTTACTGGAGTCACTGAGTCATATGACAGCTCGACATGATTATAATTGGGCTAAAGTTGCTCCACAGGTTACCATCTGAGTCAGGCTGATTATGGCTGGGGAGCGTTGGGGCACTTGACTGTATTCTGGCAGCGGAGGATGAAATGTGAGCCAGCTTTGGCTCGTATATGTCGGCCAGATCTGGGGTCGGGTTTGAGGATGTGGAATTGGAGAAATCTGGGTTGAGAATTGTCTCAGGTTAGCAGCATTCGTTCTTGCTTTGGGTGCAGTATTGGCATTTCAAATCGGATCAATGTACACGGTGGGCACTCCATGCTAATTCTGCCATGTCATTTAGCACAAGCTATAGCTTGAGAATGGACAGCTGCGGCACTGAAACAAAAATAAACTGGCGTCACTCTGTTTTTCACATACGGTGTGATTTCCTAAAAGTATAGGCCAAGAGGGGCTATGTGTTGGCTGCAGATGGGTCCACATCAGTGCTGACTACTGGATGTACTAATGAGCCAGACAAAGAGTGTCATCTGGGTCTACGGTCAGAGTTTAAGAACCTGGACGACAAGCCAGTACATAAAACAGATTTAAGAGTAAATTATTTTGGGGAAACGACGCTCTCATGATGCAGACTGTTCCATTCACTTCCTCTCCAGCCTTCATCCTCTCATCTCTTTCTCCCTTTACTTTTCCGCTCTGCAGGATACCAATTGGCCAGACCACCTGTTGCTGTTGGCGACGGGGCCCTGACAGGAGAATGTGATTGGACGGCAAGGTCGTTAACCTCCGCATACAGAAAGTGGTGAACCCTGGCAGGAGGGGTGATGAGGACACACACCGTCTTGATGAATACACACACATGCACACATGCACACCCCCACTGACACTCACAAATACCCCCACGGACCAAAATTATACACACCCCACGGTCACACAGACAAACACACACATTTAAAGGCACTCTCCCCCTCCCGTCCCCCTCCCCTCCTCCTCTGAAGGAACGTTTAGTAAAACAGCGATCGGCTCTATTGAGGACCAGTCTCTTTTCTCCTCTTCTCTTTGTCCACGGCTGATTGGCAATTTGTCTGGAGATGAATTAGTTTGCTGGTTTCACAGCAGAGGCTGAATGGAATAAAGGCCCAAAAGGCAAAGAATTAGAGAGCTAGTTAAGAGAGAGGCAGAAGGACAGAAAGAAGAGGGGGAGTCACAGAGTGGACGTGAGGAAGAGTGAAAAGAGAGTGAGAGAGTGCTGATTGAAATGGTGGATATGGCCGTCTGAAGGTTTAGAGCATGGACGGAGTGCTTCAGGCAATTAAAATGGCTCGCTGCTCCTCTAGTCCTATTGTCATGGGTGGAGGGCTTTTGCATACCTCAAAGCTCTAACGATGTTTTTTCTGTGGCTCCATAGGGCATACTTTCACTGTGGCTGAAAGCAAGAGTTTTCATCTAAAAGCTCTGCAGCAAATTATTGAGGGACCTCTTGAAGTAGTCACATGTCGGAGGGAAAATAATATGATAGATTGAAAAGTACACAGACACCTTCAGAATATGAGGCCTTAGTTGGCCTTAAAGTTAAACTATGTTGATAACATCACCTGCAGCAACTAATAAAATGATACAATCCAGACAATGTAATATCTGCAAATCAGCAAAATATACATATATGTGTCTTTACGACCCGTTCTCACACCCATCCGGTCAAATACCAAGAGAGGTTACATCCAATGTCACAAGTGTTCCTAGGTATACGAGCATGTGATTTTACTGTCACAATAAGCTGCCTATACACACATGCACACTTCCGTTGGGATGTCCCCTATTCTGTTATTTTGGCCCGGTTGACAATATAAACCTTCCTGACAGACAAAAGCTCTTCCTGAAAGGCTGTATATGATATCCTCAGTCTCTGTTTCACTCCCATGCACTCTCACACACAGACATAACATGCACAAAAACACACACGCACACACACACACACACACACACTTCCGCTGGGATGCAGCCTTTTCCTTTGTTTTGTGTCACTTGACACCACAAACCCTCCTTCAGCTGCTTAAAGAGACTTACCTATCACATAATAACTAAAACACACACATCCTACTCAGTCAGATTCAGGGGGGTTATCTGTGTTGTTGCATCGCACCAAAACACACCACATCCGTCAATCATCATCCCACTACAAGTGCATGTGTAACCCTTACTTGTGGAAGTATGTGTGTGTATTGCTTTCAGAGGTTAAGGTGTATGTCACCCTGTCTGTGCAGGGTCTAACTTTTAAAGCACCTAAGTGTTAAGTGTTGAAACTCTAAATACATGTTTCTGCATCATGGAATTTGATTTTATTCTCTCTCTCTCTCTCTCTCTCCATTGCTCTGTGTCTACATAGGGGTAATTGCACAGGTACATTTTTCAGATGTCTGCCAGTGGACCACCTCATTGGGGCTGTCAGCACATACATGTACAAGGCCTGAAAACGTACAGACAGAGAGAAGGGGGGGGGGAGCAGGAAGAGAGTGAAATTAGATGGGTACAGTGTGAGAGGAGGCGGTATGAAGGGACCAACGTTGGAAAAAATTGAGAAAGATGGAGAAGTGAGATTGATAACTGAGAGACAGCAGAGGAAGACAAAGGGAGGTGGAAGAGAAAAAGACAGGTGTTTAAGGGAGATGGAAAGAGAGAGAGAGAGAGAGAGAAAGATGGAAAGAAAGAAGAGAGACAGAGAGGCAGGGTAGTTTAATGGAAAAGCACCTCTGTCATCAAGGCTAAAGCCCAAGAATTATCATACACATCCCTCATTGTCTATGGATGAAGCACAGACCCACACACACACACACACACACACACACACAGCCCACACAGATGCACATACTTCAACACACATGCTTCTACATTCATATTCGCACACAAACAAATTGAGCTCAGCAACCCAAACAGTCAAGTGGAAAAGTTCTCATGGTCAAATTACAATGGTATGTCCCTATTTTAGCCGACCTCTAACCCCCTCTGCCTTTGAGGCATGTTTCCCAAAAAGTTCTCAGGTCAACTCAGCCCACAGAATTAGAGCAAACAAGACAAGCTGAAATCTTGATACTCGTATATTCTGAAACAGCCAGTATTTGTGAGTCTTTAATTGGATAGTTAGTGTTATGTGTGAGATGTTAACTATCTCAACTCACGCAATACAGATGCTCTTCGTCATGATTGGCCCAATACACTGAACTGAAGTATGCATCGAGTCAGTCAAAACACAGTCCGGCCGCTTGGGTACAGCAACAGTTGGGTAAGCAGCCAGAATCCCACAGCAGCAGACAGAGCAGCAGAAAGGCTACAGCTACAGTAAAAAGGTTGTTGGTTGCCCAGTGTGGGATTATTGTCCTTCATTCTGTGTTTTACACTTTGAAGTGGGCTCCATTTCTTGAGAGAAAAGCTGGATCTTCTCAACACAGGACACCTCTTACACCAAATATTATGATCCATGATGTCCCCATTAGTGAGCCCCATTCACACAAGAGATGGACACTTGTTACAGCGCTGTCCACACCATTGAGGGTCAGTTATTGGCTTATTTACTTTTCTGCAGTGTAATCTCTTTGTAAGTCCAACCCTGATCTTAAGGTGGGTTGTCAGTTCAGGTTGCTGGTGGACATGGATCATAGCTTTAAAACAATAGTTTGTTTTATTGCCCAAAGTTAGATGAGGAAATTTATCCAAAGCAAAATATTTCATTGACATGTTTTCATCATGTGAATTTTGTCAAATTAGAATTTATATATATTTCAATTTTATTTCAATACATTTTTACTTTTGGATTTAACAGCGCCCTGGAATAGATGGAAATGTTTGGATCACACGAGTTGGAAACAATCCTACGTAGCCACCACTGGAATCTAATTCTGCAAATGGTGTGATACTAATAATACAAGTGTAGCCTAATCTTTATCTGCGGTTAAAATTACAAAAAAAAAAGTTGCGCTGCATTCGAATGTTGATTTAAAATTCAAATGTCATCGAACTATTAGTACAACCATATAATCAAGTAGTACCTCTCATGCCATTTTTACACTTCAGTTTTGGTACTTTTTGCAAACAAACAAGATTAATTAATAAGCTTTAGAGGTGCCGGTAGGTGTGTTTTCTTACTTTTGGACAGAGACAGGTTAGTGGTTTCCAGTCTTTCAGCTAAGCTATGCTAACCGGCCGCTGGCTGTAGTTTCATATTTACTGTAGCAGACTTGAGAGTGGTAACAATCTTGTCATCTAACTCTTGGAAAGAAAGCGAATCAGCATATTTTCCAAAATATCAAACTATTCCTTTTAAGGAAATGCAGTACCACGTTGCTGAGCCGTGGGATCAGCAGCATTGTTGGAGTGTGGCACTATTGACCATTTACAGATTATATCTTTGAATAATAGTGAGATGAAAGTCCTTTGGGGCTCGCATTTCATGTAACAAAATGAGTTTCTCTCATTGTGTTGTTGATACTGCATCCTCACCTTGTGTTTTTTTTTGTGGATTGTGGATGGACTGAATATCCCAATGACAGGCTCCAAAATATAGGAAGCCCCAAATTTGAGGAATTTAGTTCAAGCCACGAAAGTTAGGATCATGTATATGTACTGGTGTTCTTGACAACATGCTGACAAGGAATTGGCTCGTCACTTACTACATGTTATTGGAGTTGTAAAGCAACAACATGAAGTAAAGCAAGGTGTTGCTGGACAATAGGAGACAGAAGGCCAGAAAGCCAGTGTGTGTTTCTGTGTGTGTCCACTGTGTCTTTCCCGTATGGAGTGCAGTCAGATCAGATAATCTCTTTCACTGGCTCCTCTCCTGTTTCTCACATTATCATCCATTATCCCTCTATCTCTCCTCTCCTCCTTTCAGTCCCTTTGTCATCTCTGGCCAGCTCCCCCCTTCTGTCTGCCCATCTGACTCCCTGTCTAAGAAGAACTCTCTCATTATGCTGCACAATAACATCTCCCATGTGCACTCCTTCTGTCTCCTTTATATGTGCACCTATTTACTACCTTGCTTTGTTTCTGTCTCTCGCTTATGCTCACACGCACACACACACACACACACACACACACAGACACACACACACAAACTCCTTCTCACTCCGTCTTGCTTCTCTGTCGGAAACAATGCACAGGAATGGGTGTGCACGGTGTGGAGGGAGGTAAAGTTGCTTTTCAGAGATGTCAGGAACATCCTGCTACACACATACAAACTGACACACAGACACACAAAGAGGATGTTGGCTGGACAATGGATAGGTCTCAGGAGTGTTAGTGGGGAAAGGGGCCCTTCCATACCTTGCTTTCCACTCCCTCCACAATATTCCCAGCTGAGTATTTAAAGCGTTTCTTTCTAGGCTGCCACACAGTATATCTAGTTTTATAACACATGTAGTATGGATAAAACCAATTCCACTAAGGTCAGTCTGATTTCAATTAAGCCAGCAGGACAGCAGACTTCTTCTACACATTAATATGTGCGGGTGTGTGTTTGAATACAGGCCAGGTGTACGAGTGTGTGAATGAGTCTTTGTGTGCTCTTTGTGGGGAAGCAGAAACAGTCAGAAGTGCAACCACGGGGTGAAGAGTTCACAAAGAGAACGAGAAAAAAATCTAAGAGGGAAAGAAAAGCAAAAAACACAGTGAAATAAAAGATATGCTTTCGAATATTTCAAATATACTAGTTTGTATAATACATTGTCCAACCATGTCAGACACTTCAGGCAGATCATTCATACCTTTTAGAAACTGGAAAGTCAAAAGTGCACCAAGAGGGTTTACACTGAAGAGAGGGATGGCATAATGAAAAGGGAACTGTAAGGCTCATATCTGAAGAGCTGCAACACTTAGACGATTAATTGACAACGCGATCGAAAGTAAATTAATCTGATTAATCATTTAATTAATTTGCCAAACCCAAAAGCCAACAATTTACAGATTCTCAATCGTGAGAATTGCTGTTTTTCTTTGTCGTACAATAATGGAAAAAATAAGCTTTATTAAATTTTGGACTGTTGGTTGGGTAAAACAAGCAAGGTGCCTCTTCTGGGCTCAAAATGTGATGTGCTTTTCTCACCTCTTTGACATGTTAGTTGGAGCCCTAATTTGAACTGCAAGAATTGGAACATAAGAGTACAACAAAACTCTGATCTACATCCACTGCTACATTACTCAGGATATAATAAATGCAGACAAATCACACTGCAGATGTTTGTCAGATTACAGAGTGAAGGCACCAATTAGCAATATAGAATCAGCATACCTTGCCAATTTGTACACATGGTGCACCTGGGTGAAGACTTTAAGTATTTGTTAGCATTAGCTTTTGCTACCCTTTCCACTCTGCAGTCACAATGCTCAACATGCTGCCCCCCCCTCCACGGTTGGGGTGAGCGTCATCCCAGCGCATAATACCTAAAACACATGATTATGAGGTTTTGTTGGCTTTATTAAAAACTTCCGCTGTGTGCGACATGTAGATGAATGGAGCCGGAGAGCGACAGATGAGGAGAATGCAGAGAGAAAAGGAGGGGAGGAGCGATGGAGAGAGAAGGAGCAGTGCCAGGTGCTATTGTCCTGTCTGTCAGTTGCTGAAGGGGAAGAACAAAGAAAACTGGTGGGCTGTGGCGTATCGCATGTCTGTCTCACTCTCTCTGACTCTTTGCTCTGCTATTCACTCACACACTCAGTACATTCACTCTTGGGGATGTGTGACTCCCTTGCATTCCCCCCCCCCCCCCCCCCCACTCTATCTTTGTCACTCGTTATCTTTCACCCCAATATTCTCCCCTACTCCCTTCCTTGTTTACCACCTCCAGATCCAGAACCAAACTCCCTCCTTACAAGCAGGTGTGTTCGCAGCAGGTGGAAGGCAGCCCTATAGGTGCATGAAGAAAAGAATGGCTGGAGGAGGAGGAGACCCCTGACTGCCCTCCAGGTAAGGAGGTCACTGCAAGGCCACAACACCATACACCTGTCCCTTGGCGCCAGGGAGGGGTGGATGGAGAGGAATGGGGGGAGCGACACACCTGTCCCCTGGGGAACTTGCCATCGAAGGAATGAGGGATGAGCTGAAAAGAGAAGGGGGTTAGGTGGCAGAGAAATACACTTGTCCCCTGACCTTTAAGCAGATGGGGAAGGGTATGTGTATCTTTTTGTAATAGTGGAGACAAAGAAAAGAAGAGCATAGTGCTAGTACATGTGGTAGACCACAAAATGTATGTGTCATGGGGAATTTTGGCAAAATGTCGCTTTGAGCAGTCTTTCATGTGAAAATGTTCTGAATACTGCTGAGTGGAAACATCTTTTTGCCCGTGTTGTTCTACTGACCATCCAGCTGCTGCTGCACCATCCAATTACAACATGGCCTCTGTTATCAGCAGACCACAGAGCTACACAACATAGAGAGCGTTTGACCAGTACATGTTTAGCCAAATGAGTCCATTGTTATGGTAATAAATTAGAGCTGGGAGAATCGGACTGCTGCTAATTTCCATGACATAACTATCAAACGCTCTCGGCTAAATGACCTATGGTAAGGTCTTATTTGAATGGAAATGGTTTGGCTCCACAAATGCCAACTCATACAAAGGTTAGAGGTCATCCCTTCTCCTTTTCCTTTCCTTCTCGCTGTCCTTCTCTTCTTATTCTGTGCTTCAGTCTGTAAAAATCTTTGTGGAAGAACTTTCCACTGTAAATTTTAAGGGAACATTTGTTGCTTCCAGAAGCAGTTCAATAAAAACAGACCTCTGCCTCCTTTTCTGTCGTCTCTTGCCTTCGCTCTCTCGCCGACTTTCTCTCCCTTTCTGCCCCTCGATTGCTTTTTCAGCTTGTCATCACTTTTACAAGGCTGGCCATTATGCCTCTTACTCCAAAATGCCGAGATCCAGTGTCGCACATAAAGTAGACTCTATTACAAAGACGATAAAGATGGACTAAAACCAGCCAACTTCACAGACAAGTGCATGTTGTGTACAGCATATGATTTCTAAAAGTGTATTGAGGTCACACGTCAAAAGTGAATTTTCTCTAGGCGAATATTTCTGTATGTGTGTAAGTAATCAAGGGACAATAAGAAGGTAGTGCTTTTAAAGTGATGTCACTTCATTGTGTTCAACAGGAGTACTTAAATCACTTTTAAATTCCTGTGTTTATGTGGGAGCTTCTCTAGCTTTTAAAACAGAGGTATTTTAAGCTCAACGGTTAAGTGACAAAATCATAAACTCAATCATTACATATACTGTCGGGGCAAAAAACTGCAGCATGGATATCACGATTATACATATATATGCTTTGAATATATTTCTTGCTCTGCATATTGCTTATCACACTTTATTGAGTATTTAATGCTGCTTCATGTTTCACATGCCTTAATGTGTTCTGTGTTGACATATTTGATGGATAACTTAATGTGTGGCAAAGAGACAAGATTTTAGCCGCTTAGAGATATACGTATATATTTTTTGGTACTTAGTAAACTGCTCAATATGACAGGTAAACAGTGTGTGCCTTCATTTAAACCTAATGTTGCAGCAACATGGATAAGACAAATGTAACATGTCTGTAGAAACACAGCCTGGTTTAATGTGAGCTGTCTGAGGATTACTACTTTCCTATCTGGTCTTCCTTTGAGGATCAGGGGAGGTCTCTGCCATGTTAATCCAGTGATTCCTGGCACTCTATTAGCAGGCCCGGATCAGACCGAACACACAGGGACACCTACCTCAGAGTTGATTAGTTGGGCCTCTTGTTCAGCTGGCATTACATGTGTTTGATGAGGAAAGCTTTGTAGCGTTGTTGAGAGACTTTGTGTATGTGTGTGTCCACTATCTGTGACGGACAAGGAGCCCTCTTGTGGTACTTCTGTCTCTGTCATTCTCTCCTCTCCTTCCCCAGCCACTTTCACACCTCATATCAATTCTCACAGATTTTCTTTGGTCACGTCATGAGTAAATGATAAACCGGTTCGTCCCCTGATAGATAGGCTAATCATACATTCTTTTCCTGTTATGTAATCTATTTGTTGTTTTTCATGGATGAGATGAACTAAAGTGTATTCACACACAGACATATTCAAACCATTTAGAACGACACATTACTGCATGTGTGCAGGATATAGAGACATGTCCGCTTTCCCCCCTTTTTATAGGGATAGTTCATGTTTCAAAAAAACGTGTGTTCAACCCACATTTGGCTACCAATGACAGACTATTGGACAAATATTATTGTAGTACCCCAAAGCCACAGATATCAGGTTCAGACGCCTTTAAAGCCTGTATATGCAGGAAGCAGCGTTGTATTTAAAATATAAATCTTTATTAGTGCAAAAATATAAATTTCATGTTTAAAACCAGCTTCGCACAGGCAGTAACAGCTTAGTTGGTATCCAACAACACACTACAGTATCCCCGTAATGGGTTGGCAAGACTAAGGAGTAGTTAATTAACCTAGTGCAGGAGGATTGCACAAACTACACGCCAGGGCGCTGACTGTCCCAGACAAAGTCAGCTCACAACAACCCAAGGTAGGCAAAACTAACAATTCTATCAAAACCAAAGAAAATACTAAAATACACAAGGCAGCAGCTCACTCGCTACTTGATCGGGTCTCAATAGTAACGATGTGTTCTTCCCTGATTCATCACTCCCCTATCATATGACCCTTTTCCGGAAGAAAACAAACAGCCAGGTCTACCAGTGATTCATTGACAGGCGTTGCTGATCTTATTGTCGATACTAGCAGCTGGTGTGTAGTTAAGTTCCGCACTATTAGCCCTACGAAGCGGACGTCTGAAGTCACGGTTGGCAACTTTGAGGAGAGCGATGGACATAAAACGGAGGACTTTCCTTTTGCTTATTTTGTTCTGCAAAACTAATCTGAAGTTCACAGAAAAAACTGTAAAGAACAAAAGCATAAATGCTCTCCAGTGCAGCAGGGAATTTCAGCCACCGTGCTATTATGGACAGAAATGATTTAGAAAACGATGCTGAAACGTCCATGTGGATGTAGTTTGTTTTCGTCTTCAAACCCCGGTTTTAAGTGGAAATGTCTTGGTGTGGATGTAGCCTGCGACGCAGTGGTTTAAAACTCTAAATTACAGTTTGTTGATATATATATATGAGGGACAGAAACCTACACAGAAGATAAAACAATATAATTTCCTACACAATACAATACAAGAGTATGATCATCCTACACTGTTTGCAGAAGTGTTTGATGGGCAGATAACAGATCGGGGAGACTTTGGCTAAGTGGAGAGCAGGGCTGTCCTTCAATCAGATGATTGCTGGTTCGATGCTGGTTGTTTTGCTACAGAATGATCAAAGTGAGAGAGATTTCCCAGATGGTGATATTATTGTGTGTATCTTTTTCCTTTGCTGCATACCATACGTCCAACAAAAAATCCATACTTTTCCCAGCAGCCATTCTCTTTCACTTCTCAGAGTCTGTGTATACGGCACTGCAACTCTCTCTAAGTTAAGTCTTTTTCCTTTGGCACTGTTTCTGTTTTCTCTTCCATATTTTCAAGCTCTTAATCAATTTCTGGTGTAATTGTCAATGTCTGTTCCTCTCCCAGTGATTGTTCTGTCTAAGAAGATTGATAGTTGCCTGAGACAAATGTCTTGTAATGGTGTCAACTACCATAAAACATTCCGAAGTTTCTTTGCTCCATATCTGACCACCATATGATTGTACTTTACAATCCTGTATAAGCATGGCAGTAAGAGCACATTCCTTTCTCAATCTAAACTAAACTAATCCAAGTTCACATTGCATCTAATCTCCACTCAGAGCCCTTTGTTTACCCACAGTCACATACCCTCTCCATACACCTTATTAGTAGCTGAAAACAAGACAATTTGGATGATTTGTGGGCTGTCGGTTATATTTGTGTGTGTTGTAAAAGACTCTGACTCCACTTAGTCTGCACTCGGCTGCTTGGACCCTCTCTGTTACCTTAATTAAGTGCATGCATGGGCGCATGTGAGAGTGTCTGTGTGTGTGTGTATGTGGAGGTGGTGTGGTGCTCAGTTCATATTTAGACACCTTCGAGCTGAACTTTGACCGTATGACGGATTGTTCTGCCAGTTGGTTTAGTGACACCATGGCGGTGACCTCCACCACTGCAGGCAGGCTGACAAATGGAAGCTTTTTACTCAGGTAGTCTACATTTTCAAACACACTTTGACACACTCCGCAATTTGGCAGAGTTAAGAGCCAAATACATAATAAGTGAAGTTATGCACATAAAACGAAAGAAAATAGACGTGCAGCCGTACGCAAATAAAACGTGCAAACTGTGAAGATAGCTGGGTTGATTAAAATAGATGCATGTTGCGTCAGACACCTGCAAGACTTAAGACCTGTGTGGATGCACCATCATTTTAGAAGATTTTGACTTTTCTATTTTTTTTTTTTTTTTCTTTGACTGAAAAGTTTCCGCCAGTTTGTCAGAGAAATAATATGGTACAACACAAATGTTCCTATCTACCCTCCCTTTCAACAGATACAATCTCCCAAGTGTACAGGGTCAATCTGTCTTTAGCTTGATAATAGTGTGTGTGTGAGTGTGTGTGTTTGCAGGCCTTGACAGGAATCGGCTGCTTGAATGTGGGAGTACATGTCCTAATGAAAAACATTATATTACCGAGCTGAAATGTCTCACTTGAGATATGTGTGTGTGTGTGTGTGTGTGTGTGTGTGTGTATGTGTGTGTGTGTGTGTGTGTGCGAAGAGTGTATTAGTTTTCCAATTATTTCTGCTGGGAATGATTAGGCTGCTAGTGGGACTACAAGAATCCAGGGGTCATAGGTTACCCCTCCATACTCCCCTGTCGTACACACCACACACACACACTCTCACACACCCACACACACACACCAATAACTCAAAGTTTCATCTCTTGACCTACAAAGTACAAATATTCGCTGCTACTCTCAAGATCTAAGAAAAACAAAAGCTAAAAGACAAGAATGGCTACTGTTTCCATAGCGACTAATCCTCCTGTCTCACCATGGCAACATACAGTGGGGGGGGGGTCAGCAGAGGGGTCAGTGGGCAGGTCAGCAGGTCCTGGTCCCATTTAGGGTGATGCTGTGGGAGAGAATGATTGAAGGGTTGACATGGAGGAAATGAATGCGGAGGGAGAAAGACTGAAGTGAGGGAGCATCTTTAAAATGAAAAGTTCCTCTCTGTACCTGTAGTGAAGACAAAATACTTACTTTGGAATAAAATCGGTAGAAGGGAAACTAACTGTCACCCTGAGCCGATTTAGGTTTGACCTCCATCTTTATGTCTTTTTGTCTACAGTAATTCAATCCAATTTGTTACTGCATGATGTTAAAGCATAATTTCTGTGCTTTGAGATTCTTTTCCCACACACTCTCAAACCAGGGGCCAAAGGCTTGGCTTGAGAGTGTATCAGCCCTAACACACACATACAGGAAACACGTATGCACATACTAATGGGTGCCAGCCAATTAGGAGTCATGGTGTGATGAAGCGGGGACTGAGATACTGAAAGGACTAGCACAGGTTTGTGTGAGAATTTGTGTCTCAGACTTGTGCAGGTTTTTCACTCTTTATTTTCAGCCGTAGGTGTGTGTACGCATACAAGTCTCTGTAAGCCAAAAAAAAAAGGGAAGTCATGGTTGCCAGGGCTGATGTCACGGTTGCATTGGGAGTGATGTTGAGTTTGCCTGCCGATGTTAGAAAGCACTTAAAAAGAGTTTTGTCCTCTAATCTCAGGGCTATCAGGAGCAATTCAGGACAACAAAGGTGAAAAGAAATGACCTCAGCTCCTGTGAGACGAGTAAAAAAACACAGAATACATAGAACTGAGCAGCAAGAACATCATTCTTACACTGTGTTCAAACACTATACGTGTCAAGTTGTAAATTACATCTTTTTGACTTTGAATAGAAGGTCTGTTCACATAACTCATGCCTGTCAAATGTTCGATGCTGACGCTTGCTTCCGCCAGGTGTTGACGATATATATGGCTGCTCTATTTTGTAGACATGACACCATAGTTAGCCTGCCTGTTAACCTCGAGGTTTATGTGAGGAGCAGTGCAGCAGTGTATGAAGACACTGTTTCAGACATCTCAGTTGTTCACTGGAGATGTTACTACTCTATCCACAGATTACACCTCATGGATCATGTGTGAACCGTTTGAGTGTCATGAGATACAAAATGTGACAAGACGTGTTATAAGTAAACAGGAACATAAATGTTTTTTTTGCTGTATTTCAGACCCACGTTGCCAGGCCAAATATTTAGCATGTTGCATCTCTCTGTAACTTTTGGAAGAGCTTCCAGCGTTATGTCATAATGATGTGATCGTGGAGTGAGAGCGTATGGGGGGGGGGGGGGGGAGAGTGAACATGTCCAGTCACACACCAGTGCTCAGATTAAGACACATAGGGTTATAAAAAACAGTGTTGTTTGTTTAGCACACCAAGTAGCCGTTGCTAGGATGAACACATACAGTAAACACATACAGACAGAGCAGTGAGACACAGAGTTGAGTGACATTGTAGACTATGTCATAACCACTGTTAAGATATTAATACATGTGGTAATAATTTGTGTGTGTGGTTGTGTGAAGGGAGAAATGTGTGTAATGGCTGAAAAAAGGGGTCTTTAAGAACATGGAAGGACAAAAGGACTCTGAAACACATCTAGAAATAGTTTTAATATCAAACACTCGCCATCTGTAGGCCTGACAGGTGGCTGCTTCCATGAAGATATGGAATGCAACCCAAAATCTACACAACATTTTGACCAAAACGAAAACCTCACTACGCATGCGGGAAGATATTAGTCACATCAGGTGAAAGCTGTGCACAATTTTTGAAAAATGCAGAACATCACAGCAGAGAAATGGATTATACCACAGGAGTAATTTGAGAAGTTTCTGTGGAAGTTTCAGTACTTTCTTTCTGTTCTGAGAATTGGTCTCACTTGAAAGCCATCCTAAGTGAACTCAAACTGACCACAGTTTCGGTTCTCTGTGAAGGATAATGCTGCCCTTTATTTAACAGCTAGATTATTACTTTAGTTTCATTGGGACATTTTGCCTGATGGCCCACCACTGCAGAAACCGCTGTCCTGGCGTCATGAGGATGACTTCAACCGGCGACAGTTGTGGTGGATTAGCGGAGCCCGTGGTAATTCGTTCCTGTGATTGGCCGAGGCCAGAAGCTCACCTGACCAAAGTGTCTGGGAGGTGAAAGAAGAGAGGCTTTTAATGGCTCACATTTCACTCAAGTACAGGAAAATATCAGTAATTACTAACAACAATGAAACAGAATGCTATTTAATGACATGTTTATACTGTGCGCACACACTTGAAATGCACAATTGTACTTCACCACTACACACACATATTTCCCTCCCCTGGAGCCTGAGGGAGGAGAGGAGGTGAAGACAGACGCCTCCTACACTATACCTGCAGGTATACTCCCCTTCTCCTCACTTCGGCCCTTCCCCTCTCTGCCTCATGGCTGTGAGGAGTTGTCCTTCAGCCCATCGTATTAGAAAGGTAGACAAAGAGGATAAGTAAC
This sequence comes from Anarrhichthys ocellatus, assembly GCF_004355925.1. Lineage (NCBI taxonomy): Eukaryota > Metazoa > Chordata > Actinopteri > Perciformes > Anarhichadidae > Anarrhichthys > Anarrhichthys ocellatus. The sequence goes on along the minus strand of NW_022280054.1, from coordinate 5,125,901 downwards.
ACAATACATGAAAGTTAATACAGGTGTAGGTCATGGTAGTTTATCATGTGTCTGTCATCCTGCTTACGAAAAAGTAAATCCTGAAATAAAAGTCTCATTTTGATGTTGAATGAAACCCTTCATGTAATTGTGCCTCTTTCACTGTATATAATAATGTATAATCATAAAATAGGTCTTTCAAATTTGTACATGGATTTTTTAAATCAAAATTTACTTCTTCATTAGTGATTGTAGAATGTGCAGAATGAAGAGATTAATCTCATAGATTATAACAATGTGGATTTTATTATTATTATTATTTTTAGCTTCGGTCATTGTTTCAATTGGCGATGAAAATATTGTCCTCACCAAAGCAATTGCAGAGATCTGGGAATATGCCATGACATCGCCAAGAATCAAGTGGTCAACAAACAGTTTAGCCAGATTATCTTAACGACTTTATTTCGAGCTCCAATTGAGAGTGAGGTCACCAATGAAACCTGCATTAATCCCTCACTGCACAGGAAAACTGTGTGAAGACAACTTTGGTACTTTGGCAGCAAACAAGGAGCAACAACTAGCCTGAACAATATAGAAAATCCACCAACTAAAACCTCTTAGGCTCACAAATTACCGCTTTATATCTTATTTATTTAATGCGTACAAAAACTAAAGTGTGGAATCAGCATGTTGAGGTTTTATTGGGAGTTATGTGCATGACTATTTCTTGGCTGCTTGGCTGCATGACTTACTGGTGTCTTGTCATCACCGTGCAACTAGCAGCGCTTGGCCAAGAAATAGTCCAATAAGCCTATAAAAAAACCATAAAACAATGCTCCTTGTGCTGTCAGTCTTTATGCTAAGCTAACAGGTTCTTGGCTTAGTGTTTAATGGACAGATATGAGAGTGGTATCGATCTTAACGTTTAACTTTTGACAAAAATGCGTACAACTGTTGCTCTAAAGTTGATCCAGAAAGTTGATCTGTGAGTTGTGATGAAACAGTTTGGATAAAAATTTGACTGTTGGCTTTTCACGTTTGGCTAACCAAGGCGGTTGTTAAAAGCCTGCATGATCGCCTCACTGCTTGTGTACCCTGCCCCATCTGACTTGTATCTCAATGATGTTGCTCAATTCCCAGATCTTAGTAATTAACTTCTTATTGTATCATCTTATCTTAACTGCTGGAAATTACATCCAAAACTACAAATACAAGTTATTATAATGGAATTACCTTTTGATTCTACACTGTTGCTTTATGAAATCACAAGTTCTTAAAAGCAAAGTGTCTGACTTTGCCGATTTTGTTACAACGTCCGAGTAGATTTTCCAAATGGATCACATCACGCTTCAGAACTTGGCTGATGGGCTATTCAGATTGTGTTGCTACTGTTGCTGCGCAGTGACCCAATAATGCCGTCATTAAATTTGACATCTGGACTCATTCTGGATTAGAAACAAAGAGAGACAAAAAAAAGAAACTGACAGAGAGACTTCAGTGGTGAGCTACTTGTTTGATCACCCAAGGAAACACTGAGGCAGATGATTGTGTGTAATGGATAAAAAAACAAAAACAAAGAGGAGGAAAGAGAAAGTAAGGGAGGAAAAAAAAGAAACTGATGGAGGTAGAGAAAGGTGAGGTTAGTGGAGAGTCATCTTTGGTTCCCATGGTCCAGAGAATGAGCTGCTTGTGCTCACATGGTTGAATGTGTATGTGTGCACTTTTGTGTGTGTGTCATTAGAGTCCCCCAGAGCGCTGAGACCAAAGAGGTCTCACCGTGACACCTATTATCCCCCCGAAACATGACACACCACCAGGGAGACAGACAGAAAGCGAGAAGGGGGGGTTTCACTTGTTTCTCCCTCCGTTAGAGCGACTGTTTGCCTGTGTGTCTGCATATGACTGCACACTGTGTGTGTGTGAATGTTTTGGCATTTACCAGCATCTGCTGTGTGTTAATATGCACACACACTGTCTGAAACTGAGACTGCCCTGTAGTAAGAGTTTATGTCTGTGCGTATGAACTCCCCGAGTGCATATTTCTGTGGTAAAAGGTGAAATGTAGCAGATCGCTGAGCTGTGCCAGGTGTTTGCCTTGGCCACACTTCTGAGGCCCTGACACACATTTTACAGAATCCACAGGGAAATAGCGTTAGAGTTTGGGGGGGTTGGTTGTTTCTTATGAGGAGTGAGAACAGTTTAAAGGAAAGAAGCGGGTTCTTAATTTTTTTTTTTTTATCACATTTTCCTAAAGTCATGAACTATTTGCTAAGGCCCAACTTTTTGCACTCCTTTTGCACTTGTAATTTCAATAATCCTGTAGCTAGATTTGATTCTACTCTTGCACTCAGTCACTAATACATTCAAGTAACACTTTACTTCAACCTTCCCCTATTTAGCAGTCATAAGCAGTGTGCAAACAGTAAATACATGTATTATTACAGACTGTAATGTAGTTGTAAGCAGTGTTTATTAATGTACAGTATTTGTACTGTAACTTTTCCTGTTAAGATACATTTTATATGGCAACTGTTTTACTATATTGTCATTCATTTTATGTTCATACAAGTTATGGATGCCCACATGAGGAGTTATAGTTGTTAACAAATGCACACCTATATCTGCTTACAACTACATTAGTGTGTTACAAACCATTTATTAAGTGCTTATAAATGCTAAACATTGAGGTTAAAGTAAAGCGTTACCAACTTTCTTCGAGCCTCATGTTTACGTGCTTTAATTGGAACTACTTTCTACTGAATAAATAGTCCCTATAAAGATGTCTTGACATGTGCACCATATACTTCCAATCTTCCACTTCTCACATGTTTTATCACCACATACATGGTTTATCATACCACTGCTTCATCTGAGCGACTCTGCACCAAACACCAGTAACCATAGCACACTGCATGCATGACGAGCGTAATTCAAAACATTAACACGTAAGTTTTCTTAATCAAGCTATGCTTATTGCCAGTATGACCATAAAGGAAGTAAGAAAACCTGGTTAAGATGTCAACATGACATTAATCTGTATAGTTGCAATCAGCAGAGTATTGCCTTAAGTTATTGGCTAATTAGTAGACAGCATTTACATGTAAACAACACACTAACTGTCATATATTTACTTTGAATAAGAGTGTAGATGTAGCGTGTTGTTTTGGGTTTGCAACAGGCTGTGAGGTTTGGTGTGAGAGGATGTTGAGGATAGAGGTGCTACTTTAATTGCATTTAAGAGTGCACATGCAGAGTGTGTGTACGTGTGGCTGGAATCGGGAGGTGGCTTGGAAATCACCCAGTGTAGTGGTGGCAGAGATGCTGTTGGAGTTGTCAGGAAGTGAAGGTGGAGGATGCTTAGGGTGTCAGGGTGCTAGAATGTTTGGGTGGGGTCGATGTACGGTTGATATAAGTGGAGGCTGTTTGGAGGGGGTCCACTTGAGACATTTTAAACTTTGGCTCCTCCCTATAGAGGCCTTATCAGGTTCCCTAAAGACTGTCAGCAACAAAGCAAGACAGAGCCAAAAAGTCGGAGGGGTGTAGAGCGGTTGCAGGGGTAAGAGTTAAGGGGGGTATAATGGGTCTTGAGGGAGAGGAAGGGGGAAGGAAAGAAAAAGGCACGGGGAGTAAGAGGGGGTGAGAACCTAGATGGTAGAGGAAAATAAATGAGGAGAGAGGAACTCTAAATAGAAAGACGGAAAAGCGAAGTGGAAAGGGTAAAAGAGGGGTAGATGAAGAAGAGATAAAGGGAGGAAGTATAAAGGCGAAGGCAAGGATGAAGGAGAGAAGAGGAAAGAAAATTGGGGCCCATGTCTGAAAGTCAAAGTAACCCCCGTTTTTTTGTCTCTTTGTCTCTCTCTTTCTTTCTCTGGGAGCCGTCAAAATAATGGATTGTCACGCTAAATGGCCGGATACAAGAGGGCAAAGGGGTTGCCTGAGCGGGGGAGCGGGGAAGGAGGGGGTAATTGTAGGAGGCAGGGGGAGTAGGGCAGTTTGGATAGACAGGGGGGCGGACAGACTGTGGAGTCGGGTATGCTTCCAAGTCAATTTATTCCTTATTATTAAGGAGCGCCGCCAAAAACAACATGAAAGACTGATTGTTATTCTGATTTCTTCGATCGGGTTTTCATCTGTTTCGCTTTGTTCTGAGCTGCTTTCGGTTTTGTGAAAATGACTTTTAGAAAAACAGTGGTAACCCACAGAAACCTCACATCGACTTTTCAGGGTTTGGGGGAAAACAGGTTTGACGACAAATATTTTTGATATTTGATAATGTATTTTCAGTGGTTTGGCTCAGCCTCCAGGTCATGTAACATTGTCATTATCCCAGTGTCGTGATTTAGAAACACTTTTGGATCAAAATTCTGAACAGGCACTTTGTTCTTATATATATATAGTTTGACAGCCTTCTTTAATATTTTTGAACATGTAAAAAAATGTGTCTTGGCTGATGCAGTATTTTGAGCAGATTTTTCCTGGCCCAGCAGCACACCAGCCATTTTGGGGAATTACAAAGCTTCTGGGTGAGATTGGCTGTGAGTGTTAACTTGTGACTAGCTACACTACACATGCTCTCCCCATCAGTAGCAAATTAGTGTCTGTGGTTTAAAGACAAACTCCTCCACATGAACTACTCACTGTCTATTCTGTGCACATGTATATGGCTTTTTCTACTCAGTTAGATTTAACACTGCCAGGTAGTTCACATTTTGGCTCTTTGGGGACTTTTGTTTGCCAAACAGAGCTACCTGCCCACAGTAAGAGCATGTGGTTATTAAAAAATCCACCGTTGAAAGGCCGATTTACGAATTTTTGAACAAAGCTCTCCTCCAGAAATGCTTGCCAGATCACCAAGACAACATATCACAACAAAAACACAAAGGCAAAGATTTAGTGTTCAGTACTACAATGTTTTTCCGGTAAATTATAGATGTGTTTGTGAATAAAGTTGAATTTTATTGCAATCACAGTAGCTGTTTTGCCAGAAGCTATATGTGGATCATGCTAAAAAACCAGCTCACACTTGTTTATTTCTTCTTTCTCCCTCCATCTCCCTTGAAAGTCTTCAAATCAATGAAGTCCTTTTGATGTATATTTGATGTATCTCAATATCCAAACGTCAAGACATCTCTATTGTTATTCCTTGTGACAATACAGGATCAATAACTGACAACAAATTGATGGCCTCAAGGAGAGAGTTGCTTCCAGCGTGTGTGTGTGTGTGTGTGTGTGTGTGTGTGTGTGTGTGTAGGTGTGTGTGTGTCTGTGTGTATAGGGGGAGCGGGAGAAAGAGAAATTCACAAAAAAAAGACACTCGGATAACATACAGTAAAGGGGTTCTACAGTAGATAACAGCTGAAATCTAAACTAAATGTGTGTGTATGTACTGTAATGCTTTGTAATTGCTCATCATTATTCGTCGGTAATAGAAAGAAAGTCCTTTATCCAACCCAGGCCATTAAAGATGTTGGCCTCATACTCACTCAACAATTGATTTGGTGGGAAGGTATGCAGTTCATATTTGTCATTTTGCAAACCTCCCCTCACACATGATGAGAATAGAAACAAAAGGGAAACATTGGGGAAAGAAGGGAAATTACATTATTATTATGTAGATAGATGTAATAAAGGATATTGTACATATTAAACATACGTAGCAGGTAATACAAGTTTGAACAGGCTTAAAAAAAAACAACTATATGTTAGACACATTTATTGCAGTAGGGCAGCAAACTGGGCTATCTCTGACCTTAGACATTTTAAGATTCATTTAAGGTGTTATGAATAAGATGATAATGACGACTGTGTGTCCAGGATCGTAGTGCCGGCAGTGATGTCCGTCTTGTTAGACTTACATAGCAGAGGCACGGCGCACCCAATGTGAGCAGGGCTGTTATCCTTCGACACAGAATGAAGCCCAATACTATTTTGAATCCTGACTACAAATGTATTCCCAATTCTGGGCTATATTGCTTCACACTCATGAAACCAGCTTGCATATTACATATTAACAGTATAAATCCATAAATTAAAAAGCCAACGGCTAATTTTCTTCATCTCAATGTGCCAGGCAGCCCAGGTTCTAGCTATAGTTTATTACAGTCTAACAACTACAATTATCTATATTGCATCCAAATACATTCACTGAGATCTAAAGAAGTCATGTTGAATGTGAATATTTAGTTCCTACTTTTACTTGTTCACAGATGTGGATTGAAAAAAGTCTCACAGGAGCAACAACAAAATCTGATAACAAATTGTAGATATTCCCCACTCTATCGTTATAAATTCTCTGTATCACAATCTTCCTCCCCATCCTCAGGGCTTCTGCTTTCCCTTGGTCTGTTTGCATACAACATGCTTTTGATTTACACACAGTTCCCTTGTGAGTGTGTGTGTGTCTGTGTGTTCAGTGTTTGTCTTTCCTTCCGGCCTCAGAGTGAATGTCTGCGTGTTTGGGTGCATTTGTCTCTGTGAAAGTACATCTTTCTCGGCTATTTTCTGGGTTGTGAAACAGGAAGGTGAGGCTGAACCGTGTCCCATGGTGACGTACTTTAGCAACGTCGATTCTCCTTCCAGAGATTTGTCTCACTGGAACTGTTGGGAGAGTCGGGCCAAGCATGCGTTGCATCCCCGATGCTCTGTTCTGCTCTGAGAAAGATGAGATGCTGCAATACCTTTATAATGGATTGATGGTGCCTGTGGGCCTCTCAGGTTTTGAAATGCAACCAAACATGGTCTCTGTGCGAAGTTTCAAACAAAGATACTCCTTTCTGTCTGGGCATTTATTCAAACCAGCATCACCTTTTCTGTGTAGCGGCTCCAAAGAAGACCAAAGTCCTCATCTAGCAAAGGTTAGCTCTGACGAAGACCATGTTTGGTTGAAACCCCAGTGCAGAACAACACACAAAGGAAGCATCAATCTAATCCTGTTCTTATCTTTCACATTGACCTGGACCTCATATCTGGTGTAACACCTGGTGACTTGTGGCTGTGCACAATTTACTGCTGTTGCTTTGCACAGAAATAGGAACCAGCCCAACAGCATCATTGTGAGCAGGGACTGCCAGCACAATTTTTTTTTTTTCCATAAATTCACTTCAAGCACATTTATAGTCTTTTCATCAATCTCTGTTTGTGTATGCCAGTGACAACATGGTCTTCTCGGCGGTCAGGAGGGCTGCGTGAGGGATTTGTACATTTTATTTATCTTTAACAGGACATGAGTTTGAATATTTCCATGACAGCTGCAATGATGGCAGGTGACTCAGGGGCTAGTTGCGTTCAGGAAGCAAGAGGAAAAAAGACAGTATAGTCACAAGGGTAATAACGACTCTGAATATAACAGATAAGGAAGTCAGCCCTTCTCTGTATTCCTTTCTCACTTTCTTATATATCATTAACAAAGAAGTCTATTGCCTCACTACCAGTATGAGACTGTAATGCTTATAATTGTCGCGGGAATGACAAAAGGAGAGACAGCTTTGCTGCCCATACTGACACAATAGATAGCAAATTATGACCAGAGTTTGATGCTACTAGACAGATTATGTTGTAAAAGATTCTGTATGTGATATTCAGTGCATTAAACAACTGCTTTATTTGCTATGTGAAACTATAATGGAGTAAAGTCTACCTGAGCAGAGAAAGAATTGTGTGTGTGTGTGTGTTCTAATCCAAGCTACTGTGCTTTGTTAACATAACCGGGCAGGCGTGTGCATGTGCCTTTTAATGCATGTTAGTGTATGTGAGTGTGCCCCACTGGCTAGCTCCACATCGTTGAGGAAGCGCAGCGCCCACCCCCTGGGTGAACACTGTTAGCTTTGTCAGCACTGTTGCCGTTGTTTGCATTGCCAACACCGTTAACTGCGAACCGCCGGCTCAGCTATCACCATGTTGAGAGCTGTGTGGAGGCAATAGATATGCTCTGAATTTTGAATTTAGCACTTTTAACTAAATGAAAGGGGGTTTCCTTGTTCAGTAGCCATTTTAGGACATCTTAGGCTCAGCGTTATGTTAAAATACTTGACTGTCTAAAGCTGAGTTGGTACCTTGCTGACTTCAGCATGTTCACATACCAACAGTTAACATGTTTAAATGTATATTATCAAGTATTTGGAAGGAGTTATATTTCTAGATATCAGGCAGCGGTGTTATCAAGCAAAGATATAGGCCTAGTGCAGATCGGTTGTGTATGTGGGAAGGATAAGCACCACATCAGTTTATAGACTAACTTGTTTATATTAAGTTGTGGTCTCTCATAGCGAGTGTATGAAACAGTGTCTGTGCCTGTCTGAATGACTGCACGGCTCCATTACATGAGTTAATTATACTCTGTTGCTTTCTCCATTGGAAAGCCAACCAGTGGAGCTTAGCCTGAAGGCTAATATCTGCAGGGGAAGAGGATAAACTAGCTCACAATTTTGTGCTTTTGTATGAAAACTTGCAAGTTTCAGTGGGCAAAAGTAAGCAAAAATATATACCTTGTTAGTTTTTTAACTTGTGAATAAACCATTATTTTAAAAGATAGTTTTCGAGTTTTAATGTTTTAACTTAATGATGTCATCGGTCATGCCAGTGTTTCCACTAACTTCATTTCTCTTGTGAGTGCAGCTGCTTTTCTGAGGAAAAGACGAATCATTTGTGCCCGTTGGGTGGTTTTCTGATTGGTGCCCTGCAGGGTGAGTCATTTCCCATTTACATGTGTGCTGCTTTATGGGCAAATGAAATACTTTAAGGCCTTCTTCAAACTCTGCACTGAATGAATCCTTGCCTGACAAGGTTTGCTGAAGTCATAATTCAATAAACCAAACACAGAGCAGGGCACCCCTTTCTAAAACATGTCCTCCTTGTAAACCTGTTCTCTGTGCAAACCTGTTAAAATACCACACCCCATTAACAACCCGTGGTCAGAGTGATTGAATTGATCAACAGATTGATGTGTTTAAGTATTTTCTTGTTCACATAGAAATGAGTAAAATCGTTATCACATGTAATTATTTGCATATAAACAGTGCGTAATAGTATGATGTAGGGCAGCTCTCAGAATCTGATCTGAGACTCTTGCTCGAATTTATTGTTCTGACAACTTAAGAATTTAAACCACGATCACACCTCGTAACACTCACATGAGTGCACACACACACACACACTGCCCCCACACATATTTGCATGCATGCGCATGAACATATTCACACAGCAAATGCAAGCGGTACCAAACAAAGGTATGAGTGCAAATGCATTAGTGCAGTCATGCAAACACAGGCTTGTGCACTACAAACAAGTGTGGATTCCCTGCCAGGCTGTTGAGCTAGCTCTCTCCCTTGGAAACACACACACGTAAAGAGGGAGAGTTTGTGGCCACTCTGTCCTCGCTGGTCTATTTCTGAGGCGACGAGAAAATGATCAAAGCTATGTGACCAGACTCCAGGAATGACCTTCTAACCGTCTCAGGTGTCTCTTATTACACACGCAAATACACACGTACAAACACATGCATCGTCATGTCTCTCACATGCTTACACACAGGTCATTGCTCTGATAAATCGAGAAGGAAAACAAAGTCAAAAAATGGCTCTACTGTATATAAATTGCCTTTTTTGTCTATATTTCAGCCACCTCAGCGTCTGTACATCCAGTCCTTCCTCAAGTCCCTCACCACGTCTGGGGTGTCGAGATAAATTTAAGTGGAGGTTGCCGTAGGGACCTGTCGGTGTCAAGTATCCCCAGCTTGCACAGCATGTCAGCCACTTTTCTTCACGTCTTTTCTCAGTTTCAGTTGTGTCCCCTTCATCGACAGCTCAGGTCTGAGCACACATAGAACACACTATTTAAACAATGTATTTCACATCTTCTTGCAGCAGCTGATATGCAGAATTACTGTTGTAATTCAGGAAATAACTGGATACATGTCACACAGCTGGTTCAACAGCCATTGCCAGAGTTCATAGATCCCATGCATCCACAAACAAACCAGCATGCACACACACAGCAAACGGCTTGATCATCTTTCAGTGCCATAACTTAGTATTTACTATATAATTGCACATTTGCTAACAAACATTTGGCGATCTTTATTAATTGAGGATGTTATTTTGTTCATCTGAAAAGATTTGATAACATTACACTTCTTGATTTGATTATTGATAATTCAAACAATATAATATCTTGGCGCTGGTAATCCAGAAGAAGAAACACGTTATGGACCAAATTTGGTTAATTCATCTCTTTCATTTTCATTGGCTTGTCTCCAACCAACAAAACCATACTGTCTCTTTTATCTACAATGTCTTCCTTATTTATGTGCATGAAGCAAATAAGCCAAGTGTCTGCAATTCATGGCCTTGCAGTTGCTTACAGTGTAACAGAAAATGTCACAGTATCCAGAAGTGGAGTCTCCACAGTAGTGGGCTGTGAATGAGAACATCCATCCTCTGTTATCACACAGTAGAAAAGTACTGTGGACCAGCAACTAAGACATAGAATGTTGTAGTAAGCAACAAATATCTCGTTATAGTGTGATGTCACTCGCAGTCTTACACGACATGCATTACAAATACTTTTGACAGTCTTTGATGTTCAGCCTCTGCAGAAACATGAGGCTGCCAACCGTCTGCAGACAACTGGGCACCCTACCCACCAATCCCTCATGCTCTTCCCATTGGCTCACCTCATACGATCCTCCCACGGGACAGTCGGCTTCAGCGTGATCACCTGTCTGAGAACAATGTCTACTGTACAATTTCTCACACACACACACACACACACACACACACACGCACACACACACACAACTTTAGGTATTGGGTCACGGCCTAGATGAAAAGGCCTTGGCCAAGAACTCCTTTGGTGTGTCGCCATTACAGAGAGGTGTCAATAGTTCTATTGGGCTCCAAGCCAGCAAACATCTCTCTCCAGACTTGTTTTAAGCTCTTTCAAGTCTCTGTTGATGGTTTTTGGCACGACCAAAAGCGGGCCCACAAGTAAACACCGGCAATGTTTTCATCTTCTGACCAAGAGAAATATTGCCATTGATGCACACTCACAAAGTCCATACTGGTTTCCAACAGTTTCATGAAGCTGTTATTATAAATTTAAATGACTAAATGACTTCTTCAAGAAATGTGCAAATTCTGCTCCTGAGCAACATAACAAACAGTTCTGTTTTACAAATTTAGTATAACAAATAGCTACTTATGTATTGTTGCATTGGTCACCCCTTCCCCATGCCTTTTTTCATCTCCTCCTTCTTCTCTCTGGTGTGTTAGTGTTCTTCTCCCTATCTCAGGCCTCAGGTCATGGGTCAGAAAGCACAGAGGTGATAAATGCTTCCAGGTCACCTCTCCTGTCTCTGGAGGTCAGGGAGAGGGTTTCTGCAGTGACAGCAACAACATGATCACTCAGCTGAAGCACCAGAGCTGAACCTCCTGACCTGCCCGGTCCCTCGCTGTCTCTGCTCTATCTGCCTCGTTCTGCTCCTTCCAACCTCCCCAGTCTACAAAAGGTACTAAAATGTACACAAAATGAATTGCATTTGACGGGAGCATACTAGAAGGTCTTGTAAAAACAAATAAATCAAAAGTTATGTTTTCTGGTGCTGAATTCAAATTTGATTAATGTTGAGGGTTACACTATTTCCTGCATTGTTTGCATTTCTACACCAAACACACATTCACACATGCACACACACACACACACACACACACACACAGGCATACAATAAAAAGATTCAGAGACTGAATTATCTGGTGTTATTTTGAGAACATTAGTCCAATCTCCCTCATGCTGATCAGCTCCGCTCACCCTCTGTGAATTGATGCCTTGTGCTCCGGCTCCCGGCACTAAAACTAATCTAGTTGACTTTCATAACTAGTATAATCTGATTATAAATCCCCTGGTATGGACGCCAAACAGCACAGTGTGGCAGAGGTCGCATGCCGCTTGCTGAGACCAGACTGTTCTGACTGAAAAGGTTCTCCAATAAGCAGGAGATTACACACTCTGCTGCGTCACTGGAAAACATGGAAAACAGAATAGTGTGCGTAGATTGTTCATAAGTATTAGATCTACTTTCTTTGTCTTGACCCATAATGTGTAAATGAAAAATGTTGTTATTGCATGCTTAATACCTTTTGGAATGAGCGTAAGTTAGTCAGTATCTCAAATACCAGCGTTTCCATCTCTAAAGATATTTGTTTGCAATCTCACAATCTATTTTATTGATTTATAAAGTAAGTTTATCAATGATATTCATCAACTAATACAAAAGGTATTAACAGCTTTTGTTTCAAACTAATTAGGTGCTTTGTTCATCATATATATCAATGGGAAATGTACTTTTTAAATTGTTCTTCTGTGCACTCCATTGGCTTCAGTCTTTTGATGCAGTTACCCCATTCCTGGAATATACTTTTGCCAATATACACCAAAATATACAGTTCTCTGCTCTGATTTTTGTATATTCTGTGGTAAGTTTTAGCGTTAAGATTTCCTTATAGTAGCTCTATCTCATGTCAAACTTAAGCATCTCATATCCTTTTCCAGTACCTCAAATTGACTAATGTTTATGTTTAAACCAAGTCTGACATGTGGTGTGTTTCTCCCACAGCCACCACAGAGCAAAGTCCTCCCTGGTTTGTTTGGGTTAGACAGCAAAGGAATGAGGGAGGGAGGACAGAGAGATGGGGAGGAGTGGGAGGTGAGGGGATGATGACAGGGAATTGGGGGGGGGGCGAGTTTGGACAATGCTCTCTGGATTTTTAAAGTGGGAATAGAAAAAGACGAGGGAGAAGGGGAGTGGAGGTTCAGAGGACAGGAAGCATGGGTTAGAAAAGAGGAGAGAAAGGTGGCAGAGGGAGAGGAAGGGGACTGATGGAGCAGAGGGGAGGATCATTAGAGGGAGGAGAGGAGTGGAGGGGAAAACGATGGAAGAAAAAACAGAAGTGAGGAGAACGAGAAGAAGTGAATTTGTGCAATGAGGGGATAAAAGAATGAAGGTGGGAAAGAAAAATCTGGGAAGGATGGATGTAGGCAGAAGGAAAAAGAGGAGGAGGAGGAGGAGGAGGAGGAGGAGGGCAGGGACCTTGGGGGTTACATTCCTGGAGTGCAACCAGCCTGGTGCTGCTCTGCTGCCCAATGTAAACACAGGGCAGAGAGGTGGACTGACAGCCTGTCACAGTGACTCATGAGACAGAGAGAAAGCAAGCGAGGAAGAGAAATGGAGAAGTGTTATGAATATAAAAAGTGCAAAGAAGGAGAACGAGCATGGGACCAAGAGAGAGTGGTGGTGGGAATAGAGACAAAGATGTGTATCTTTAATGATGGCAATATCCTATGTTAGACAGGACACCCTCTTGTCTCAACACATTCAAATGAGCACATGGTCTGACATCTCTTCCCCTCCCTCCTCTTGTTTCTCTTCTCGTTTCCTCCAGTAAAGGAGGGCTACTCGTCCTTCTCCTGGCAGGTGACCACGTATTGAGGTCAGAGAGACATCATGTATCGCTGTTAAAAAAGGATTGTGCTCAAATTGCTCTGATATAGGACATTGTTTTATTCCCAGAGCCAGAGGAAAGGGAGTTGCTTTTGCAGGTTGGCTCATTGATGTGGTACAATATTCAGATGTTATAGTACACACAACACTAACAAGACCAATCAGCCATAATAGCAGATTTGTCTTGACTCTGTGGTGCTAGTGCGACATCTAGTGGCAACATAACTGCATTGTAAATAAATGAGTTGGGGTAATGCTGTATTTCTACCAGTTTGTGTAACTAAAAGAGCAAGTCTTAAAACAGTGTAAATACAATCTACTGCAGCAGTTCAAATACCGTGATCCGACCATATAGTGGAGTGAAAAGTGAGAGCAATGGTTCACAGCGCACAATAAAGAAGTAATTGCACAACTTTAATGTATTATACATTTCAGTGATTTCTATGTATGGAAATAAGATACAGAACAGCCTTATTACAAGAGTGTTTCTTACAGATTCAGAAAATGAAAGCAGTCCTCTGAGATTGTTTGGTAATTATGTGAAAGGAAGAATTAAATAGTGTAAAGGATGTGCAATTTGATAATGAGAAACCAAAACACCAAATGAAATAAATATCGAGAAAAATAGCAATATTTCAAATGAGAACAGTCACCTGAGAGAAAAACGTCAAAAGTTTGATAAGGGTAATGACAGTTAACGAAGAACTTATTGCAGAAAATGTGTGTACTTCAGAGAACAAATTCCTGTGCAAAAACTATTTTGACATCCATCTTTTCTGCATTCATAAATATTTGTTCACAGCTTTAAAGCTGATACCTCATTTTTGATGGACAAAGCTAAAGTAAAACTAAAGTAAACTAAAAAATATGCTGACTAATGTTAACAGTTCTATTATGGGCATTAAATAAGAAAATACAATTTTAAAGTGCAAAAAAAACATTATACTGTATTTAAAAATAATAAAACACAGTCTAAAAAGTGAAACCTGCAGGATGTGGAACAGATCCCACTTCTGCCCGTAGAGGTCAGTGCAACAATAGAGAATACACAGTATTTCAATAATGTTTACATACAGCATTTTTGTTTTCATTGCTCACAATGCTGGAGGTGTTTCCCCAAAAGACAGTTTTCCAGTATACGACAACACTCTCACCACAAACCAGTGGAAAAGCTTTTTTTTGGAGAAGTAACCTATTCTCTGTTGAACGATGCACTGTACATTACCCGTAAAACAATACTGACAAGGAATACTTCCTTAAACACTTAAATAGTCAAATGTCAGTGAAATGTTGAGAGCAGGAGGTCCCCAGTGCGTCTCCGACTATTGACTTTGGCCGTTCCTGCCTTGTATGCAGCAGTCAGTCACAAATGTAACGTACATTTGCGTGACCTACAGTTTCAGTTGTAGATTCTACGGTCCGTGAAAAAAAATCGGACCTTCCTCTTAACCAATTCAGCCCTCAAGAAGACTCCTAGTTTTCACTGAGGACTGTTTCCTCCCTGGAGAAAATGGAAAAGAAAAAGAAAAGAGGGGTTCGGTCAGAGGTTACAAGACTTCGATGTGATATAAAACTTAGCCATCATGAATTTCAACATTTCTTCATTGCAGTTGTGCCTCATGGAACCCTTTATCAGCTTATATTTTACATTACTTATGAATGTAATCAAAGTATTACAAGTATTTTTGTTGCCAATTGCAAACATCCACTTACTCCTCAAATCCATTTTCTTGCCTCCCAGCTACTCCTGGTCCTCCTGGAAACCAACATAGAAACTGCTGTGAGTTTTTCTCTGTTATGCTCAGTCATTCGTACTTTCATCTTTGTATTTTTACAAACAGATATGCAAATGTGTGTAGCACAGCTACATTGTCACAAACCTAATATCTGTCCTTACTTCTCTTTCCTTTCTTGCAATGCCACCACCACCCGAGCAATGCCGCCATGATACTGACAACCACCACTGCACAGATGGCTACTGTTGTTATCACACAAGGATAGGGAGTGTCACGATCCTTGGGTGTACCTTCAGATGAGAACAGTGTTTATGTTATCATGCCAACATGCTAAACTAAGATGGTGAACATAGTCCTCACAGACCTGTTTGGCTGTAGACGCTTAGTCTTGTTTAAGCTTTAGAATCTCAACACAGAAACACAAACTTTAACTTCCACAGGATGCAAAAACTCCCCTCCCACATTCCTTTAACAGTAGCCATAAAAACAGATCTATGCCAAGGAGTTTCCCTTTCACCCAAAACTTGCCCAGGGGTAAAAGTTGAAAACATAATTTGGTGGAGAAACCTTTGGGACCTTTGGGACTTTTGAGTGGGTAGCCTACTCACAGACTGGGAACAGGTCTGAGATGATGTCGCCCACAGAACAGCTGAGGGACGTCAGATTTCCGTCGGAGCAGTTGACGAATGCGACGCTGGAGATGTTGAATGTTGTGGTGTGTGGATCGATCATTTTACTGTTGTTCACAATCTTCAAACTCCCCGATATGTTCCATGTCACCTCAGTGCCTGGGTAGCCACCATGTGAGGTACAGTTCACTAGGCAACTAAAGTGATGATTTTCATCACTGCAGTGCACTTTGAGTGTAGGTTTGATGTAGTTTGCTAGGAGAAAGAGACAGGGATAAAAAAGAGCACTGTCAGGTAGTAGTACTGTAGGTTGCATAGCCATACACCTTTTCAATGATGCAATAATATTCATAGAGCCTCCCTAAGTTTTAAGATCACAAACTCACAGACAAGTCACCTTTACTGAGACAGTGATGGATTAATGCAAAGGTTGATTTTGTTTGTTTGTTATTATACTGAAGGCATTTAAGTCTATCCACAGTAGTGGTCCTGAGATGGATAACCTGTCCAGAGTTTCCCTACTGCTGGGATGGACTTCAGACTGCTCAGACCCTGAATAAGTGGGCTTGGAGAATGCAAGTCACAAATTGGTCTGGGAATCAGATTTCTTTTACCTCAAACAGCACATCCCCACTTCAACAATTGACAGTAAAATCAAGGTTAAATACCTGAGTGGTAAAGGATTTCCTAAACTTAGCTGGCTAGGTATTATGCACATACTTCCGTGCTGTAATCAGTTCAAATGCTGGGCACTGACTTTCTCCTATCATTCCAATAAAATCTCTCCCGTACTATTGCTCAAACATCTAGGATTGCGCAGGTATTTGATAATGACCCAGATAATGATTTGGTCAAATCATTTTCACTGGCACCACTTTCAGGTGAAAAAAAACTATTCTTGACCTACAATGTTAGAAATGAGCTGAATGCCTTTATCAGTGTACTCTACATACAGTATTAATCCGTCATTCTCAAGTGTTAGAAATTAAAACTCCTTAAAACCTAAAACTCATACAAGCAAATACATTTTAAAATCATACCTGTGACTTTGAGGTGCAGGTGTATATGGGCTTCAGGTTTCATCTCACTGTACCGGATAATGCACTGATAGTCACCACTATGTGAGACGTTCAAATTGTACATGAGTATGGTCATCTTGTCAAGATCCACTCTGGTGTTCTCCCATGACAGCTCTGATACGTTTTCTGATTCATAGTAGCCATTCACAAATGTTTCGCCTTTCTGGATGTACCACAATTTCAATGTCCTTTTTTGGTCAATGGGACAGTGGAAGGTCACTGTTCCACCAACCTCCCCTCTGAGCTGAATCGAAGCAGCACTATCTGGAAGAAAATAAATGTGAGAGAGAGAAAGGGTTAGAGCATGCTGGGAAAGCCTCCATGAAACAGTATGAAATTGTGAATGCAGGCAAATTGTGTTTCACAGAATGTATGAGTTGTACGCATTTTTGAAAATGTGAAAAAAATAAAAAACTTCATAAAAATAATGCACCGTGTATGTAAGTGTTGACAGAATAATATGCGGAGAAAGATACAATCAAGGAGGGGACAAGAGTTGTGTACAGTGTTACTGAGTCAATGTTGCACGTCAGAAAGTAAAACCATTAACAAAAAGGTTTGCCATCTGTATTTTCCAACTTGAAATAAACATAAGCAATAAACGATGAGAAAACAGTTCTTACTTTAGGCTGTGGTGGTGTGAAGGGTTTTTTGTTCAGTTTTTTTTTTTTTTTTCATAGCTTCTCTTTATGACGTAGTAGAATTGTCTCAGTTCCTCATCATTTGTCTTTTCAGTTTTATGCAAAATACACAACTAATAGTGTTCCCTTCATGTCGTACAGGATCTAAAGTTCACAATATCGAAAGTGACATTACAGTGAGCAATAAACAGGTCCTTCTTTTCATCGTCACCTTGTGTGTGGGTGTTTTTCAGCACACCATTTATGTTTCGATTTTGATCTTTTACCGATAAAGACGTTACTTTCTTCACCAGCTAGTTATTTGTTTTGTCCGTGATTTATGGGCCTTAAAGTCCCAGTGCTTCTGTATTATGACGTGTTCCCCAGTGAAATGGAATATTTCAGCGGTGTAGGGAGGGAATTAAAACAAATCCTTCACATTTGATTGGATTGCTAAAAAGTGTGCGAGCTTAGAATGCACGGGGCTACAGAGGACTGTGACTCCACACACACCTAACGTGTTGCTAAAAGTTGCAGATTGATTGATTGATAGATGGATGTTATGATATTATTGGTTGAAAATGTTTTTTAATAGCTTACGTAAGCACACGTCATATTTTGTTTTACAGGCAGAAAAGATCACTGGATCAATTTTTTTTTTTTTTTGCATATATTGTCAAACAGGTGCACTATATGACCGGGGATGTGATCTTCAAAGGAAAAGTTAATGAATAGTTTGACCGAGATTTGGATGAGAAGAATCTTGGCAGGAAGGCAAATTAAGTGACGTATTTCCCAACATGGTGAACTATTCAAGGAAGTTAAAGAGAATTTAGTTCTGTCGAGCTGCAGAGTTGGATGATTTAACTTGTTTCACTATAAAACCAAGACGACGGTGTGTGTTGTTGAGGCACTGATATGACAGAACTGCTCACCTATGACAGCAGAGTGACATGTCATAGTCAAAACCAGCAGCTGGAGAGTAAGCCTTGGGATTCTGGGAAGACAGAATAAAGCAAAAAATTGCTTACATGGTTACTCAGGTAACCCTGGGGCGTTGCAGTGACACAAAGAGATGCCTACATACAGTAGGCATGCATACATAATTTGACAGATAAAAAACAGCTTTCTCAGCTGGCCCTGTGCCCAGAGATTTTGCAATCGAGTGGTTCAGTTAGTCACTATGAGCCACACGTGCTCATATTAACTGAACTCGCCCTCCTCTGTCAACAACCGCTAATCTCTCTAAAACTGACGTGACTGTGCCGACTCTACTATAAAAACAAGTACACACTCAAAGGTGATATTGATGTGAAACCCCACACACAGTACAGCAGTATGAATATGTGAGTATATTACTTTATGAGTCTATAAAGTACTTCAATCAATAGTTCCTCCCAGAGGTGACTCCAATGTAGTTTAAAACAGTCTGAGGAGAGTTATTGAAAGAAATACTTATTACACAATAAGTTCAACTCTCAGTTCTCCGTTGCCCCTTTAGATAATGTGGGTCCATGTTACATACATTTTTTACCACAGTAGCCTCATTTGATGACCCTTGACACCTGCAGCAATAGCTCCACTGAGTGATGCAGGGTCATAAACTCATTAGGTTATTATTAGATTTAAAGCCTGTATGGTAATTCTTAGACAGATAATTGTTGGAAATTTGTTTTAGTTGTTTCCTGTCAATCTGTTGTGGTTGGCTCACAGTAAAACTGCTGCCAGCGTTTTAAAAGGAGAGGGAGTTTGAATCAGGAAGTATTCAGTGTCTTGACTGTAACACTCACATAGACCACGTTAATACTAATGACTACATCACTGGCTCATCTGTGGAAATCATCTTAGGCGCCTCACCCAAATGAACATTCAAAAGTGTTGAGGGTTGGAGTTCAGGTCACACTGTTTACTGATGACATCATATCTAACGCTGTGATCATGGTAGATTACGCAGATCATTTAAAAATAGACATAGTCGTAGCATTGTCATGTCTACTGCTCAAAATCACGAGGTAATAGAAAAAGGCTGGGGTACTTACTGAAAATGTCGGTTGCAAAGTGATGCCTGTTGAAAAAACAAACGAGTTAATCACTGTGATAGCACTGATTCTTTTTTGATTTGGTATCTTTTAAATCAGTTCACAGTACCATGAATTGTCACTGATTCTTTTTAAATTTGCACGCTTTGTAAATTCAAACTCTGCATTCATACAGTAAACACGGCCTCTTGAATGTATACACAAACAAAATGCAATCTTAAGTGAAATATCTAGCTGGCCCTTGACAGTCAGTTTTGCAAAGGAAAATGATTTCTGTCACCCTGAAAGAAAACATCCAAAGAGTGTTTTCAACAGACACCAAGATAGAGGAAATTCCCCGTGCAGTATCTGAGAAAGCCCGTTCATTTTGCTCTGCCGAAGGGTGTATTCCTGTACATGCGCACTTAAGACAGTGCCTTCTATTATTCTTTTGTTTATTCATTTTGTAACAAAAATAACATAGAAAAAAAGGCTCCTAGGGGGAAAACCACAACGTACACCGTGTTTCATAATAAGCAGCAGTGTCTTCCTTGACAGAAACCACATCTGAGGGAATTCCCAAAGGCCATATGATTATAAACGGACTGTAATCGGTGTCTAGTTTCAGTTGAAGTGATACCAGATGGATCATGGAAGATACATTCCTAACTGTGACATTCTTGACTCATTATTAAAATAACCATCAGTCATCATGTCTTCTTCAGCATTGAATGTGTCATGTCTTCAGTATTGAATGTGATATATATTTTTTTTAATTTCTGTGAGTCAACACCATGGCATACTTTTGAGGCTACAGTGTATGGTTTAATGTATTGTGTACAAGTGAGTAAACTAAAGATATGGCAAAGCAGAGAGGATCGTTTGAGCATTATGATTGACTTTGAGTTGTATGTGTCATGAAATCACTTCTGTCTACTATGACCATCAAACATTTACACAGTGAGGCTTTATTGGAGTAGGGATTCCCACATGACGTAACATGATTTACAAAGCACTACTCACCCTGCTGCATTGTTTCGAGGCAATACACACATGCCTGCCTTTTGCCAATCAGATATACTACGAAACCACACACCAGTTCCACACATTGCTTTATCTCATCTCACATTGATTTTCATGTCTTTCTAATGTGTGAGCTGTGTGATATTTGCTGTGGGTCAAAATAGGAGAGGACCTTTTGTGTTGGCTGCTACACAGCTTCAAGAAACAGCGTCATGTTGATAACTGTTTTGTGATGAATCAGCATTCCCGGAATGTAGGCTTTCCTCAACACAAGTCACTCGATGACCATAAACCAGTCATGTGTGAAATCAACAAATACAAGTATTTACACTTTTAACACACTCAATATGTTTCACTCTCTCTTGGTCACTTATACACACAAACTGAGTAAATAAGTCAAATTTAATATAATGTGCATATATATATATACATACATATATATATATATATATATATATATATATCAGCAGTGCTTTTTTGCACATATTATTCCCTTTGTAAGATAGTCAATCTTGCAGAGGCCAAAAAGGTTTTCTACTATGGTTTAGTTTACTTGTGGCTAAAACATGCGACCCTTCCTGGGAAGGCTTTGATTGAGTTCACGCACCTACACACACGCGCACACACACACACCTAAACACGCACACACACACACACACACACACACACACTCGACAGACAACGATAAAATACGTTTTCAAAAGAGACAAGTAAAAGAGAGGAGGACAAACTCACCATCGTGCTGTGAAGCTTTCTGTCAGTCTGAGAGAGTGAGAGAAAGGGACTTCCTCTTCATACAAACAAGAATGGGTGGAGCTGAGTGAGTCATCATATGAGTAATCTATGAGGTCAACCTGAGCCTGAGTCCTGTTTTATATGAAGAAAACGTGTTGTATCTTTGATAGAGCATAGGCACATGTGTTATTAATTACATAAACAATGGATTTGTTCTATTCAAGTGTCCCAGGCAGCCTTGGCAGTGCTACAGTGAGCCAGCATGTATTACTTCAGGACCCTGAAACTGAAGCAGCTAAATGGAATTCAGCTATTGTTCAATTTATTATGTACACCTGTGCTCTTCCTGCTGTGACATGTCATTATGTCTATTTTCTTAAAAGATCGATAGTAGCAAATGTAATATATGTAACTAATAATTGTTTTTCTGAGATTCATTTTGAATATATAGCTTACTGTTGAGCAGCCTAAAGTGGGCTTCCACAGAATTGTGAGGGTGTGAGGGTTGTATGAGTTCACGTGTATGTGTTGTTCAGTTATTCCATGTCACAGAAAACATCAGGAAGCGTGATGAACTTCCCTGTCTGCTTTCCAGCTAAGTCTCATCTGACCATATGTCGATTATTTAGGAGAGATAACAATCATTTATCATGGCAGAAAGCAGCACTGCCACATCCATAATATTCTGCTGCTATGTTTGTTTTGTTTGTTTTTTAAATGATGAGTTTCGGAATATGGCGCAATTGACCGAACTGAGCAACTCTCAGTGAGAGGGAAGAAGGAACTAGAGAACACAGTTTCACTTAGTTTAATCACACGGTGTACCATTATTGCACAATTTTACTTTGGGCATGACCCAAGTGGAGACAATTATTTTCCACTGAGAAAAAAACAGTGTTTAAGAGACTGGGTACGTAATACAATTATTTAATATTGTGAAAGCAGAGAGTCAATGCAATAATAAGTATGCCATCTGATCTGTTTCAGGGTGACGAATCAATAAATATTCATCCTTTTTTGGGCTGTAAATGTAACCACTTAGGGCACTAAGAATAACTTTCTAGTGTGAAATACAGCAGTATGATGCCAAATTTAAGATTGTAAGAAAATGTGTGATTGCATTGTGTGTAGTTTTTTTTCATCACAGCCTTTATCTCTAATCTGCCATCTTCCAATTTGTGGTGAAAATGTCCCACAATATCTCAGATGCCTCTCGAATGCTGTTTCTTGGATACAGGTTGTGTGCTTCTCTAAACATACAGTACACTCCCACAGCTGGTCTGCCCGGAAAACATCTGCAGCTAACCTCAAAGTGTTTCATATTCAAGTTTGTTCTTTGTTCTTCTGTCACATCGGTAGAACATCTTTTCACTACTGTTTTTCAATCGCTTTGTTATGGCAATTTGTTTTAATGACAAATATTAAAATATGTACTGTCCCTTTTCGTTAGCCATTCAATTCCTGTTAATCACCATTCAATATGTTCGGAATTTGCAAGGGTCCCAGCTAATTGAAGTGAGTATACTAAATGGACAGTCTCTAATGTATTAACTTCTATTCTAATCTAATTTAATATCTACTTTGACATTTTAGGAATAAAGATTTACATAATAAAGTGTTTTTTACCCACTTACAGTTTTAATTGACCTTGTGAAAAGAGGTTAGAAAACGTTACCTTAGGTTTTGTGAGTTTATACCTGTAACCCCATTTAGAAAAGGTTTATCCCACCTGGGAGTGGAAATGCTGATTACAGGAAAACTGTCAGTCCTTAATTTAGAAGAAGAATTTAGGGAAGATACAAGGAATAAGTGGGATTTTCCATGTGTATCCCTGAAATATTTGACAAAAAGTACCCAGAAAGTAGAGCCTCCTTCTCACTCAATGAATCGTACATATGTATTACAAAATAGATGACAATGCCTTATAGAAAATCAACTGTATAAGCTAATGTAGAAGTTAACACCCATAGGACCCCTTACAGCCTTGCTTCAGTGGTTTTCAGGGAGTTGTTGGTCAGTGGGCAGTATGTGGGAGGAAAGGCTTTACGAACATAACCAAATGTGCAAAATAGTTAAACAAATCAGTTCTCATTGTATGGGGGATTTTGAAACTCAAGAACAATCTCACATATACTACCACCTTTCTTCAGTAGCTTCCTGTCTAAAAAGTGCTCCCCTAAACTAAAGCAAATGCCCAATACATATGTTAGTGTTAGAAGCAAATATATAGCACTGCATGCTGCTGCAAATTCTGCAGTTGGCACTGGTATCCGCTATCTGCTTGTCTCTTTGGGAAACTCTAAGACGCAGTTGAGATTATTGCTATATATATACATATATATATATATATATATATATATATATATATATATATATATATATATCTTGTGCTTCTTAAAATAGATCTATATGAGGAAAAAAGTTATCTAGCTTAACCACGGCTGAAACTGCCTGTCTGAGCAGCTATCCTAAGCAAATGGCGTAAGGACACTGCGTAAGTTTCTAGTCCCGTTTATAGGTTCCGCTGTGTCATGTGGTACAAGTGATCGTAGTTGCCTGGTAACCTCGCAAGCATAATCTTACCTACACACAGGCGCTAGTAACGGATTGCTAAAGCTCTCATCCATGATTTGAGTTACCAAAAAAGCTCCGATAGTGGAACATTTGGTGAAAAAAACGGTATGCAGCCAAGGTTTCTATTAGTTGGCTAGCGTGCTGAAGTCAAGCCAGCTAGCGTAAGCTAAAATGCGCAACTTTATTTTAGAGACGTGGCGAGCTAACGTTAGCAAGCTAGCTGGTGTCATTTGCCGAACTTAGTTAAAGCTAATGCTGCAGCATAACTACTTTAGTTCTTCCCATGTAACGTTAAAAGAGCCAGAAGACTGTCTGGACGCATGCTGGTTTTATAAGCTAACGTTAACGTTAGCACATTTAAGATGGTATAGTTAGCTAACAGTTTAGCAGCGATACCAGCAGTGGTTAGCGCTGCTCAAACACATCACTTCACTGGGTTAGTTAGTTGCAAAGACATTGAACCGGAAAAGTTGGATGAGTATGTGTTTGTCTTAATACTATTTCTTTATTTCTGTGTCGGCGTAACCAACGCAAGAATCAACATAAACTGAAGTCAAAGCCTGATATGGCCCCAGTTTGTCTCCTGATGCAGTAATTAGCCTGGTCCTAAAATGGCACATTTATTAAATCTACAGTAATAACCATGAGACGTCAAAAAATGATTTGTATGAGTCTCTGTTTTACACAATAGCAGCCATATATCCCTCCCAAAGTGTGGTAATTTACAGTTTTATTTTTTTGTACAGCTTTCTGAGCATCAGTACATCATTGCAGCTGAAAGATGCCCCACGGTTCAGATGATGCTCGCAAACAGTTCATCCTGACCACCAGTGGAAACTTCTATGGGATAAAGGCTTCACCGTCTCTGCTTGACAGCCCAGAGCTCAATAACTTCTTGGACGATGGAAATGAATTTGTCCTGTCCGTCTGTAGACATGACAGCGTGCTTCACTTGTCAAATAAGGTAACAAATATTAAAAGCATTACAATGTTTCC
Organism: Anarrhichthys ocellatus; assembly: GCF_004355925.1. Lineage (NCBI taxonomy): Eukaryota > Metazoa > Chordata > Actinopteri > Perciformes > Anarhichadidae > Anarrhichthys > Anarrhichthys ocellatus. The sequence continues at coordinate 5,101,020 of NW_022280054.1, read as the reverse complement.
TAGAGCGTATTAAACTATCCATGTGAAATAATTTGATCAAAAAAACCTTTTTTTCACTGTGTGTGTCAAACTAAACGCCTGGTAGCATGTACATGTACATGTGCAGATCATAACACGTAACAACAGTCGACTTGACAATGATCCTTTTTTAAATATTTCATCTTCCTTTGTCAGACTGGAGCATCGGGGGACAGCAAAGAGAAGGTGTTGGTGTTCTTCAAGCTGCATCCCACAGTGATTACAGAAGACAATCTTCACCACAGCCTCCTTGTGTCGTCTATGCTGGAGTCTCCCATCAACACCCTCTACCAGGCTTTAAGACAAGTCTTTGCGCCTGTACTGCTGAAGGTAAGCCTGTCTCTGTGTATTAATGAATTCCACAGAGGCTTTTTGAAAGATGGAGGCTTTAGTAGTAACATTAACCACAGTGGTAGATTCTGCTAGACCACATAGCCAACAAATCTGTAGGAGGATGTACAATTTCTGAACACATTTCAAGTTGGAATTAGTAAAAATATTTTCTATATTCTTATTTTGAGAAATAAGCGCTCTCCCTGACTATTATTGAAAAGAAAGAAAAACTTGACATAATTGCAAACACATTGTAAATAGATATTACGACACCACTATGATGTACATAAATACTTTTAAAGTGTTTTCCCCTAAAGCTTTTGATTAAGAGATTAATAACAAAACAAGTCTATTTAATCCAAAACTTTAAAAAGAATCTATCTCTTTCACCTCTCTCTCTCTCTCTCTCTCTCTCTCTCTCTCTCTCTCTCTCTCTCTCTCCCTCTTTCTCTCTTCCCCCTCTCTCTCTCTTTCACCTCTCTCTCTCTTTCACCTCTCTCTCTCTCTCTCTCTTTCACCTCTCTCTCTCTAGGATGAGCGCTGGAGTTCAGCATTTGACCCGAAGCTGGCCGGCCTGCTGAGTGAGCTGGAGCTTGGCCTGGGCTCAGTGGTCCGCCAGTCTGGAGCACAGCCCTCCAAGAGGGGCCGCACAGAGGAAGATGTTCTCGGTAGGCATGAATATATTTCTGCAGAAACAAATACACAGGTCTGGGTTGTAGTGCATACAGAATGATCATAGAAGCTGCATATATATATATATATATATATTTTTTTTTTTACAAACAGTTGGATTTTGGAGGGACTTAACATTAAGCATGTGGTTTTATGAAATACGGCTGCACGGTGGTGTAGTGGCTGCATTTGTTCACGTTTTAAAGGAGGCTGTCTAGTAAAGAAATAAAAACAACAACTCTTAATTGATAACAACAAAGATACATTATGATTTTCAAACTATGTACTCGTATTTCTTTTCCAATCTTTCAGGCATCCTGACTCCCAGTGATGAGTTCCAGTACTGGGACGATCTCTCTGAGTCTGCGGAGAAGAACAGTGTGAGAGAAAGGGCTACTTATTTCACTGAGGAATTTAAACTCATACGAAAGGTATGCATGCAAACATTTATGTATCAGGAGGAGTGGCTACATTACATTCACTACATATTATTTCTATGTATACAAGGTGGTTGCTAAATGAATTATAAGATGAAGATATAATCTGTATCTGTACTAAGCAATGATTCCATACATAAGTTAGTAATTAAAAGAAAGCCATTACATCTTGGTACACTTAGTTATTTTATGTCTTAACTTTAACTTTGATTCTTAACATTTACATTATCTCACGTACTGTTTTGAACGCTGTTTAACAATTGTTTTCGGAGCTGATATTTTCAAATTGCAGTGAACTAATAGAGAACTAACTATGTGTGTGTCCACCAGGAGTATGGCGGTCTTGATGCCTTGTCTATGCCGGATGTTATGGATCTGGTGGAACAGAGCAGAGACACTCTGGATGACATGTGGCGGCAGACTGATTTTGAGCCTTATCCAGAAACACGCATGGTCCGACTCATGGATGTCATCGGTGGGACTCTCTCACACATTCACAGACCAAAACTAGGAAATGAGAACAAATATTTGCTGATGTTGTTTTTGAGTTACATTGTGCGTCAAGACTTCTGCAGCACAAAGATCATTTAGCGACTGTGGTTGTTGGTGAAATGCACATCTCTTGATTACTGAAACTGACTTTGTTTTCTTACAAACTCCTCAGTATGCAGTACCAACTCTATACACAGACCATGGCTTGTCAATAATCTATGCCTACATGATCAAATTATGTTTTACCCTAAACATTGTTCCCATAACACATTTATCATATTTACAAAACAACTGATCTTATAAGTTGCGCTGTATATAAGAGATTCAGATTATTTCCACGATATAGCATGTATATCTTTGGATCACTTTGGAAAGTCTCATTATCTTGGGGAGATTAAAACAAGTCCCAATTATCTAGATGCATATTAGATGAAGCCAAAGCCCTCCCAAGTCCATTGAGAAATAGACTTGTTGAACAGTTATCCTAAGTTTCCCTGAGCGCCAGCGTCCAGTTTCAGTTATTCCAATGAGTAGAGAGCGGATGCGGCCGCCTAGAGAGAAAGCGCTCAACCCAGCAGCTTTTTTTCAGAGCACTCTGAGGGCTTCAGGGCTGGTAGTCCTGGAATGTGTGCATGTGTACGTTTCCTGTGTTTAGGCTTCTGTATGTGGCAATGTTGTCTTCTTTTCTTTTTTTTGTGTATGTTTGTGTACAAGGTGGAGCCCTGGGAAGATATGTGCAGAGGAATCTAAGCGGCCTTCAAATCTTTGAGGAGCCATTTGTATCCGTGAGGGAGAACATGAGAACGGGCGTTGCCATCTGTGAGCAGTGGGTTGTTGCCTGTGAGAATCTCACTGGACAGGTATGAAAGAGAACAAAATAGGAAATAAGTATGCACAAAACGGTTCCAAAAATCTAAACTTTTACCGTTTACTCTAATGCATATAAACCCAACATTTGACTGAAAATCCAAACGCTGAAAACACATTTAATTTCCTTTTTTTCCCTCAGGTGTGGAAGAGACATGCTCCACACCCCTGGAAGGGAAACAAGCACTGCCCGCAAACCCTTCATTGCCTTGCAAAAAGATTGGATGAGGTAAGATATGGTTTTAATCAGGAGTGAAGGAAACACTTTCTGTAGGATACACAATGCTTAACGGTGCATATTTCTCCTTTTCACATGACATTGTGGTGCACTGGTTGCATCACATTCTGTGTTTAAATTATCTCCGCAAGTATCCTCTTAGTCATTTCTGCTTGTTTGCAAAAGAGCAGACGTCACATTTCAATGGAATTTCCACTTGATGTTTATTTTTGAAACCAGAACAAGGAAGGGAAAATGAACCATACATGTATTGACAGACACTAGTTAGACACCTTATTGATCCACAAAGCAGCCTACTCACATTGGACATTCATTCTATGTTCATATGTACAGATTTTGTGGGACAAATATGGGAATTATGAAATATTTTTCCTGTTAGCATTTCCATTGAAGGTCTGACATTGGCCTTTGTCAGTTTAGCACGCTTATAGATGCGCTAAACTATGTTTTAGGAATCGTCTCCCATTCCCATATGTACAGCATCTTAGAATTAGAGCCACAGTCGGATAAGTTACAGATTGTAATTGATGTTGTTGACTTACAACCAAACGCATAAATAAAACAGTTGACATAGATAACATGTGAAAACACACTCCCTGTTTACGTCTACCAGGTGGTGACTCTCCGAATGGTTCATGAGAAACTGCTGCGTCTGCTACCGGGAGGGAAGCAGCAGGCTCTGACTCCGGATCGTGTGTTTGAACCTTTCTCTGGACTCAACCCTCTGCATTACAACCCGTACACTGAGGTTAGTTGTAGGAATCGGTGGGTGTGCATACGTACTGTTTGTGAGACTTCTGAGTGACCTCGTTTGAGCCGTCCTCATGCCTGTATTTTGTTAAGTTCGGTGCCACCATGCAGGCACGATACGGTACAGGTTCTTCATTTGGTGGCTGCTTGATGTCACTTTGAACAGATTACTGTAACTGAAAGGATTCTCCAATCATGCTCACACTTTCCAGCTACAGCCACCTCACCCTGCAATGACTTTGATACTGTAGTATAAGTACTTGTCTTGCGCCTGTAAACATAGAAAAGAAATGATGGTCATTTTAAGTTGCATCTTCTACACAATCTATTTAGGCAAGGATGAAACATCCCTCTTTAACTTAGAGTATGACTCTTTGTTGTGTGTTTTTCTTGTAGCCTCTCTGGAGAGCAGCAGTGGCTCAGTTTGAGCGCCAAATGGCTCCGTCAGAGCAGGAGGTAGCCGGCAGTCTAAAGAGCTACATTGCTGATGTACAGCACAACCCCCAACAGGTAGTGAAACACCAACTTACGTCAGCTCAGGTTGTTAGTATTGTGTGTGGGTGTGTTGATGTGGGAACTTACAGTAAGTGCCTGTGCATATGTGTTTGTTGTCTAGCTGTTGCAGGTGTTCCAAAAGCACAAGGAGTTAATCAGACGTCCTGCCATCAGCAAGGAGCTGCAGTCAGAGAGAGAGACCCTCCTGGCCAGACTCCTGGACTACAACAAGGGTACACAGCACGTATCTGTGTCTGTGTCAGAGATAGTGTGACAGTGGGTTATTGTGTCTACACATGGTGTATAAAAGTGCATGCTGGTCTTCTAAAAACAACAGGAAGTCAATGGCTATGACAGACAGCTCATGGAGGCAGTTAAGGCACTTTAAAACCCTTAGCACCCAATTGCAGCAGTTTGAGCCAAAAATCACTTTCCTTCTCAGAGTCATAACTGACTGAATGCTAGATGTTAAAAAGATGCGCATGATGTCAGTGGTGACACTTTGTCGTACCTCATCTTTGACCCCTCTCTACTTTTTAAAATGTTCTTAGGCCTGAAGAGTGACTTTGAGAGTCGATGCCACGGAGGCCCCGGAGACAAGTCTGGCCCACTCATTGGCAGGAACCTGCCTGAGGTGGTCAACAGAATTGTCTGGGTCCAACAGCTCATACACAAGGTAACTGAGTGTGTCTGTCTCTGCATGTGCACATGCTCACATGTGCCGTATGCGACTGAGCAGCATTGATTTACATTTGTAAGAGGATGAGCTTTCGTCAGATAATTAGACAGAATTAGACAGATAGGTGATCATATGAAAAATACACCAACAGCTTTTTGCTGATGTTACAAATCCAAATAATTCCTATGATGATGAAACTATTAGTGTGTTCTGATTCCCTTCTCTTCTATATCCCTGTGCTTGCATTCTTACGTTAGATTGAGGACTCTGTTCGCATTGCTGAAGCACTGCTCTCAGACCTGTCTGGGTTCAAGGGGTTCCTGCATTTCTGTGATGACCTGCTAGAAGTTCTGAGGGCGTATGAACAGGAACAGTTCGAGGACTGGTCAAGAGATATACTGTCGGGACTGGCTGACCCAAAGTCAGGGATCAGGTTGGAAAAGTTGCACACTGTGACATTAACTAACAAGACTTCCAAGGTAAAGTTCTGAACAACTATGAGTTTCATCTTAATTGCCACTAAAAGCATTCGGGTCAATTTATATGTCAGGGTTTCTTAAACAGCAACACATATGCATTTCCTCAATAATCCTTTTCATTGATCAAGGGCAGTTCTGTTGGAATGGGTGCTGGTTTGAGTGGATCTAATTGTAATTCTCTCCCACTGTACAGTCTCCAGGCTAGTAACCGTGTGATGGACCTGGACCATGTGGACGGCAGGTTAAAGATCCAGTATTCAGACAGGCTGGTGAGCCTGCTCAGGGAGGTCAGGCAGCTCTCTGCCCTGGGCTTTCCCATCCCAGCCAAGATACAACAGGCCTCTAATACTGCAGACAAATTCTACAGACAAGCCATTGTCCTAAAGCAGGTGAGAGTGGAGGTCAAGACACACACATGAGCACATTTTCTTTCCTCGTTGATGTGTTTGTTTCATTATTTCTGTTTTTAGCTTGTCTCAAGCTCATATTGTAACAAAGTGTTCCTGCGTTGCAGGTGGCCCATTTCTACAACACCATAGACCAGCAGATGGTTCCCTCTCAGAGACCTATGATGCTTAGCCTTGCCCTGGCCTTTGAACAGGTCATCAAGGTACACAGCAGGAAATTATCTGGGTTTTTGTTTTGGCTTTGCTTTGGATATTTAATGTTGTAATAATTATTTTTACTTTTTATAAAAATCTAATGTTATGCAACTTGGAAGTGCCTAGTTCTAATTATATGCATGAAAAAGTAAAGGAACTTTCTCAAATGTCTTACATACTTTAACAAGAAACCCGCTCGTCACCTATAAATTCTACCTGAAGTTCATATTTTGGATGTATGATAAAGTATGATCTTTATGCTTTTCTTTCTAAGAACCCTCGTTCTCAGTCAAAGGAATCGGGTGGTAAACTGCAGATCACCTGGGACAACCCCAAAGAGTTGGAAGTTTACATCGCCAAGCTGCAGTCTGCCGCCGAGAGACTCTCCACCGAAAACAGGAAGTTACGCAAATGGCACACTGACTTCATTGACAAGGTTGTAGCATGCTGTTATTTCTTTTTTACTTCAGTTGTTTTACTAGATGATTGAATAGATAGGCAGTTAACACAAATGATTTGTTTTGGAATCATAATCTGAGATGAGTCACTAACGTCTTGCTGTGTGTTTGTATTTGGGTGTATTTCTCAGGTGGTGACACTGATGAATGTGGACCTGCTGAGACATCAGCAGCGGTGGAAGGATGGCCTTCAGGACCTCCGTACTGGCTTTGCCACTCTGGAGGCTCAGGTATTGATTACAGCCAGAAGTGTATTTGCCGCTGGCCTTCATAGCTTTACTGAATAAATCATTTTGTATATTCATGACGATAAACATTTGGAGAAACCCCCAAGGGGGAGCTCTGTGCTTACTGCGATTGTCATTGTAAATAGGCATGGAACACAATTATTTTATTACTAAGCTTTTCTTTGGACGTACACAGCCTGTACAACAAATGTTCCTCCTGCCTCCTTGGAAAACGAATGTACGTATGTGCGTGTGTTTAGGGCTTCAGGTCTGATGACATGCGGGCGTGGCGTCAGCACTGGAACCATCAGCTGTACAAGGCTCTTGAACACCAGTACCAGACCGGACTGGAAGCTCTGAACAAGAACCTGCCTGAAATACACATAGACCTCACTTTCAAGTCAGTATTGTCTCATTGCATCTCTCTCTTATCTCTGCTATGCAACTGTTTTTGTGTGGGTTGTCACCTCTTTCTCGCCCTCTCACACATGTGGTGTTTTCCCCTTATCTTGAACCACTGTCACTGATTTTATGTCCCCACCTCTTAATTCTGACCCTTGGTCATATTACCATTTCTCTTCCTGTCTATCTGCCTCTTTCTTATTCTCTCCTCCAACAACATTATTAAGTAGTGTGGATTAAATCTGTTTTTCTCTTAACTTGTGATTAGGCAGGGCCGTTTGCAGTTCCGTCCTCCGTTTGAGGAAGTGCGAGCACGCTACTTCAGGGAGATGAAGCGGTTCATCTCGATCCCAAACCAGTTCAAAGGAGTCAGTGCCCAGGGGGAGGAGCTTATCTTCAGCGTCATGATTGACAGAAATGCTTCTGGGTACCTCACCATATTCAGCAAGGCAGAGGACCTCTTTAGCCGTCTGCAGGCGATACAACACAAGTTCAAGGTGCCTGAACAACATATTATTTTGATATCAATACTGATTTAACTGATTATTGTTAGTCAACTGTCCTGTAAAAAATGATCCTTCTTTCACCTTTTGCTCATGTAAGCATTGAAATGAGCCATTGCTGTACTGTTTTCATTGAAAGAATGCTACTTTGATTATTTATGCTTCTCTATTTATATACTGAAGCTCTGTTATTTTCATCGTCAGCATTTTTCACCTTTACATTACCTATAGTAGTTCCCCTCTGTGTGAAGCCATGCATATCTAAACCGTAGGGAAAAGCCCTCAGTCAACCCCAGACTTCTCTTTTTATATCTCCTTTTCATTAGTTCTGTTTTTTCTTTAGTCATTTATGTCTTGTTGTGACGTGTAGTTTGTCACCTTCGATGCAGAAACTTTTAAAATCTGGAAACATGAACTGCACCCAACCACTGTGATTCTGTGTGTCGTAGGAGTGGGTGGTGCTGGGTCAGGTTGATTTAGAGAAGTTAGTGGAGCAGCATCTGAACTCTGTGCAAGACTGGGAGAGAAACTTCAAGGCCCTGAAGGCCAGAGGGAAGGAGTCCGAGCGTCTGCCCAGGTATAGCTCACACATGTTAACACAATATAACTAAGTTATAACTTCTCAACAGGAAACACAAACACAAGTTTTTTTTTTTGGTAAGATTTTGCTATGATTCAGCTTTTTCAGATGTCATGGAGTTCTTCTTTAACCATTTGTATTTGTAGCTGGCATTTTATTTGCCCTACCAGGATCTTCTTGGGTTCACTTCATGTTATTCGACCTCACAAATACGGAAATTGACATCATAACAATAGAGTCACAGACACTGATCCCTTCCTTCCTCCTCTGTCAGCCAGGAGAAGGTCGACTGTATTACAGTCAACTGTGAGCCAGTGAAAGCCGTCATCGATGACCTGATCCAGAAGCTGTTTGACATTCTGCTCTTATCACTCAGGAAGTCCATATATGGTAAAAACAGACAACTCAATTGTCTTTTCACTTTTCCCCCACTTTGTTTTTACTCTTTTACAGCATTAACATTGCATTGTTATATAAAGTTATCACTGTATTTTACAACAATCAGAAGCCAAATATTTCCCTTTTTCAATTTCTATATTTGGGCTTGTGTGTTTCAATTTTGTTTTTCATTATTTTGGTCCAATGCCATCTCCTTTTGTCTTACTTTCTCTTTCTCTTTCCTTTTCTGTTTCCTTTCCTTTGTGCATGTGCTCTTCCTTCTTGCTTGCAGGGCACACCCAGGCCATAGACAGTTTTGTTTCAGAGGCAATGGAGACCTTGTCCACTCGACCAGAGAGCATGGAGGAGATTGGCGCGGCCAGTAGCAAATATAGCCAGATATTAACCCGCAAACCAGAAGTAAGACAAAAACACTTCTAAACACTGGCTAGCCACCATCTTTAATGGTATTACTCAGGCTTTAGGTCTGTGCAAATAGTTTTCTCATACTTCCTGAGTCATGCTGCCAAATCATGGGGATTTTAGAACTAAAGTTAATTTCCTTCATTCAGCCAAATCGTTTTGCTTCCTGTCAAAGAAATGAAAGAATAAAGTATTTTACATTGTTATATATATATATATATAT